>NW_008628966.1:52463-64258 GCF_000691845.1 Merops nubicus
TCATTTGGTGAAAAGGTTGGGTGGTACAGAACCTGAAAGCAGTCTGGAACAGGAAATCTCCTCTAACCAAAATTCTAACAAGAATTGTGCTGGTTGGAAGAAGCAGTAACACAGCAAAATCTCTTAATGAAGCATTGTGATGTGTTAACAGTGATGCTTGCTGTGTGTCCAGTGAACAGTGTCTCAGCATCTGCAAGGAACCACTTTTTGTCCTACTGATCTTGAAGCAGCATGTCCCTATGCAGGAGTGGATTAATTTCCTATTTATGTTTATGTGCTGTAATTCCATATGGGGAAATGTGCAAATGCTGGCAATGTCCTGGGGAAAATGCAGAAAGGATGCAGGAAAGGGAAAATAAGAGGGACTATAGTACACTTGAGATTGTGTAAGATCTGTTAAGAAACTGTGATAGGTAGAAGTCATGCCTGTTTGCAGTTCCCACACCTGAAGGAAGAAACTACAGTCTTAAAGTATTGCAGAGCAGTTCAACCAATAGAGAAATAGATACATTTTTTTGTTATACTTAAAATCTGTGTTTCATATTTTGTCCATTTCTCTTGTTCTTCCACTTGTAGAGATCTTTAAAAATCTTGGCTGAGATCTCTTTGCTATTGTCTCTCCTTTAATCTTCAGAGAAATCTTAGAAACCTCAACGCCACTCCTTCCCCGTTAGTCCAGACCCGTGTTCATCTGCCAATGTCCTGCTTTCTGACTCAAGCAAAGGTAGCAATTCTAGGTATTAAAACTTCATTATCAGATTAGAGTGAACTTGAATCATTTTTGGCACTGAAAAGCATTTTATGCACCAGTATGATCAGGAAAGACAAACACATGTCTTTTGTCTGAGGACTTTCATTCCTTTATTTCTTTTAGCAGATGTCTTCATATTATTGTCTGAAATTCCGGTGTTTCACAAGCCACTTCGATCTCTTTGCCTTAGATGTTTCTTAGCAATGATGGGGCCTTTGCTTTTAATATCAGGTAGTGCTTATTTACCTGTATCAATTTCTCATTTCTTATCATCTGTCTATTTCTATTTCATACTCACAGCCTATTTTTAATATTCAGAATTCAGGCTGGTCTGATCTTGATGAGATACACGAGTTGTAAGATTCATGCATCATATGTAATTAATTAAGGATTTAAAACTTACTTTTACAAATATATTTTTAATTTTTATTTGGTGTTAGTATTTTTGTAAACATTCTCTTGGAAAAAATGGTTTGACTCAATACTTAAGGAAGTGGAAACAGCATGAAAACTGCTGAGAACAATTAAATTGCGTAAATAGAGTCCCATAAAATACTTTGAGGTAATCACTCTAAACCTGCTTTAATTAGAAGGTTAAAAAACACAGTGAACGTTCTGCTGACACTCTGTAAGTCCATCTCTCAAAGGAGGGTGGTTGCAAAGCAGCTCTGCCCAGATTTACTGGGCTGCTCAGTGGAACCTACTTCAAGGCACTAATCAATTAAACCTATGCTGTTTAATATTAAACAGCATCTTTTCTGTCCTAACCTGCTTTTGCTTTCCTGTCTGCTCATGAGTGGTAGAATTTTATATAAGAAGAGAGTAGCATGAATTTTATGGAGACAGTCCTTCAGTTGAGCTAAATGAATACTGAATTAAATAATAGACAAATCTTACTTTGCTGCTTCAGCGGCATAGGGATACAAACCCTGTGGAGCCCATCATTAACTAAAAATATCAAAACCAAGGCAAGGTGGTTTCTTCCTCTGTCTTGGTCCTCTAATGGACATTTTGATGATTAAGACTTAATATCTTCTGGCTGTCCTATGATTTTCCAATTTTTACCCTGAGGCTAGACTTATTTGAAAAATGCCAGGTTATTTGGAGTATATGTATTCAGTGTATTTTCTACAGCATTAAGAACAGTTCATTGTACATTACTGTTTACTAGAAAAATAAGAATAAAAATCCTTTAATAATATGTGTTGATGTTACTAGCAGGAGGACTAGTTTTTCTTCATCCAGGCAGGCACCAGCCATCCTAGAATATTGCTTGGAGCAGCCAGGAGAGGGCACGTGTTACCCAGAGCAGGCAACGTCTCCCACTCCTGTCCTGTCTGCTGCCATACACCACCGGGGAACTCCAGAGCTGAAGCAGTTTCAGGCACTAGCCCGAAGAAAGGTTTGACATTTTTCCAGTTTCTAAGATAAGTTGCCTGCTCTTATGGGCTGACATTCCTTCTGGCGTTTTGCCAGAAGAATGTTAAGTGACCACCATAAAAGAGAAGTCTGAAGATGAGCTGCAAGATTTTTTAATCTTGATCCTACTCTATCTTAACAGGGTTCCTGGCAGATTTTATTTCATTTGTTTTGTGTGGGGTTAATGGCTTGGCAGGTACAGGGATATTAATAAATAATTCTTAATTATAAGGTGTATTGAATTGCTGAAAGGGGAGATAATATCTCTTTATGACAATAATGTGCATAACACAGCTAGCCTACCAAATGAAAAGGGATAAAATAATGATTTGCACAGTCAGATTTTTTGAAGCCACAGAGGCAGGTAACAGGATTTGAATATCACTGATTCATGCGGGAGCAGAACCAGAGTACAGGCAATGAAATCAGCAAAATAACCTGCTGGTTTGACAATTAAATCTCTTTAGTAAACAATCCAAGCAAGTAAAATTGTGCTTTAGGTATTTGCTATATGTTTCTATAGCAGTAGCTTATTCACTACTAGACATTTCTAGTGTTAAAATAGTATTTGGGGTTTTTCTATATTTCCAAAGTACTGTCTGTCAAACAAGATCTTGCAAGGACTGTTACATTAAATTTCTGAAGTATCCCAATTTTAATGACTCCAAATAAGCAGTAAGCAAAGTTTTAAATGACAGGCAAAGAGGGAACAGAAGTTGATAGTTTTAAAACATTTACCTGTTTCACTCACTGTATCTTGGACATTGTCTAGGATGGACATATGTTACATATGTTGAAAAAAAACAGGTGGTTTAGCACACAAAAATCATGGTGTGTGTTTTCTTAATCTCCATTCTGTTATTTTGCTTTTACAAATCAGTATGAAGATTTGAAGTTGTTATTGAATGCTCCAAAAAGTGCTAGATGAACCTTATGGGGTTCAGGTGTTTTGGTTTCTTGTGGTGTTATTTTGGGTTTGGTTGTTGGGAGGGAGGGGAGTTGGTTGGTTGGTTGTAGCACCTTTCATGCCTAGTCATGGACCAGTACTGCATTTAGGTCTTGGAGACAGGGATTTATAACCGACTGATTAGTATTTTGAAGTTACCATGAAGGCTGTGAGTAGAGATGGAGACTTAATCTCTCTGTGTCAGCTTAGTTAAAAGTGTTTCTCCTGTAGTTAAAGAAGCGGGACTCAGTTCAATATAGAGACATACTGCAGGGGAGTGCCTTAGATTAGTTTTATCCATGTTGAAGTGTGCAGCAGTCAGGGGTATGTGTAGAACTTTGTTTCTATTGACTTCTGAAAGTCTCAGGTGATGTCTCAGATTGCAGTGCACCGATATTTGTCTTGTCCTGGAGAACATCCAGAAAAAATTATCAAAAGTTGGTTACAGGCAAAACAGGCAGCTTTAGAAGGCTCATCTGAAGTGCAAAATACTGTAAAGACTAGGACTGTCTTAACTTGTAAAAAATAAATAAGTTGTTTTAGATTAGATCAAGTTAAAATGTAGAACGATATGGCTTAGCTTTGTTTAGCTTACTAAAAATGCAGTATGCTCCCAAAATGTGCCTCAAGTTTTTCTTCAAAAATTGTGCTTCTTAGGTTGTTATGGGGGCTTATGACACAATACTGAGAAGAAGATTAAAAATAGAAAAAAAAAAAGGAGCCTGAAAAAATTGGATAATACAGTAGTGGAAACAGGCAGAAAACTAATACCTTCCACACTCATGTTCAGAAGCAGCCCCTGAATTTGTAATTTGCAATCCGTTGTGGATTGTATCATTTTCTGCCTTGCCTTGCCAAAGAAATCTTTGGACTGAGTGATTCCACCTTCAGGGATCTGACAGCAAACCACTGTATTGCACCATGTTGCGTGTTCAAAAAATTCTTTCTGTGCAGTTATGTAGTATCTGGGCTGTGCTATAAATGCTTCTGCTGTAGTAGAGCATCTAGATTCATTCTCCAGAATAGCAGCCTGCATTCCTTCTGGGTGTAACGTTATCCTGAGAAAGTGCTACTGTGAGTTGTCGCTGTACTTTTCCTCGGCATCAGCTATTACCCAGTGTTAGAGATCAGGAGTCCAGAGTATTGGAATAGCTGAAATATTTAAGGCCATTCTTATACTTCAGTAGACTTGCACTGACACTGAATTTGTTCCAGCTTCTACGTATTTTTAGATTTTGTAGCATGAAATTTCACACCCCCAAACCATGGCTTCAGAGCAGCAGTACTCATGGTCAGTTCTCCCAGCTCCAGTAGGACTAATGTTGTGAGTACAGGGTGCAATTCTGCATCCATGCTTTTCTCCTTATTTAATAAAACATGTGAACTGCCACAGCATTGCTTTTCAAAGTAAATTTTGACGCATTCTGTACTTTTATTTATAAACTTCAAATACAAAGGGGAATAGTTATCTGTGTGGCAAGAATCTTCACTAGTACCTGTTGTCCTGGGGAGTATTTGGATTAATAGAGTGGAGAAATTTAAGTCCAGTGGCTGCTTATGGTGATTCTGAGTAAATTAGTGTAATAATCTGAAAGGAAAGCACAGCACCTCGAACGACATTTTTAGTTTTATTCATACGTTTCTGTACAGAGAGATTTTTTTTAATGATCTGGTTTCTTTCTCAATTGGACTCAGAAGAGCTGTTTTACATAGAGAAGGAATAACATGAAGGTTACCCAATTTTACAGTAATGTAAAAACTTAGTAAACCTGTGGCAGAGGAATGTAATTTCAGGGTTATGACTGGGTGACATATTATGAGATACGATTCAAGATGAACACTGTACCCACTGTTTTTAATGGCATCCTCTTTAATGAAATGGAAACATAAAATGATCAGATACTTACTTGGAGATATTTTTCTTTAAATCATGAAAAAGTGTTCCTCTGCCCACTGAAATGAGTTTAATTATTTCCACTTAACTGTGGTTTTAAAAAGTTTCACAGTTCCAGATAGACTTTACAGTTTCAGTTGCTTTTCTTTTACTCCAGCATCCCAATTCCATAGCTGAGTGACTATATCTGATCCTACCTTTAGTAACAACTGTCTTGATTATGTACATGGGTACCTGTTTATCACTGCTGTTGTTTTCATCAAACCCTTATGTGTACAAAAAAAAAAAAAGATCTTTTTATTGACAGTTATTGCAAAATAGTTTTATAACATGAAGTGTTGGTGCTACATCAATAGAGGGGAAATACTGTGACTGACTGAATTGTGAAGAGCAAGACACCAGGCCATTCTTCATCCAGTCCTGTTACTGCTTCAGTGTGCTCTCAATATAGGAATTAAACTGTTCTATCACTTTTTAAAAAAACTTTTCATTTCTGAGACATGAAAAATCATTGGAGTTAGTGTATAAGCTAAAAAAGAATATTAGATATATTGAAGTGAAATAGCTGAGTTCAAAGACATAGAAACTGCATGCAAAAGTCTTTTTCTCTTCTAAATACATGTAAGATTTCAGCAGTACCATTATAATTTGAAGCATACTCATTAATGTGTGTAAGCCTGTCTGTTCATCTGCCATAGTTATGCTAAAAATGAAGTTAAAGTCTTCAGATGGAGTTTCATTGTTCAGCCAGTGCGTGCAGCAGGCCTAGTTACTGCTTCCGTCTCTTGGAACTCACATGCATTGAAACTACAGTTAATGAGGACTATAGTTACTAAATTTTCACAGAGGCTTTGAAAATTACTTCAAAGATGTTGTAACACACCAATTTGTGTGTGTATGAACTCATAAATGCATGTGGAAATACGTACTGTTATCTACAGGTTTGAATTTTAATGGAATTTTTTCAGTTCCCTTTTGAGCTACCCCCTTCTTAGGAGTCAGCATAATGATCAAAGGATAGGAATATGGATATGAAAGTAAATATATATTTCTGATCCCAGGTTTTGCTGTGTGATTTACCTTGGGTGCATTATGGTGTGTCTTACTGGTGATAACTTTACTTCCCTTGGAAAATACCTTGATGTCTCAAGTTGAAAAGGCTCTATAAATCTAAAATATTTGCATTATGATGCTAATGATGGCATTTCATCGAGTTCTTACTAATGAGTGGAATTATACAAATTTATTCAACTTTCTGTATATTCAGCGTACTTGTTTCTTTGACGTCAGATAGTATTTCAGGTTTTCTTAGGGGTTTGCTTCTTTCAGAAGTATGGACATAGGTGCAGCTGAGAACTGAAGATATAAAAAGAAATGCTAGAATTTTGTGTTTGTGGTTTCTCCATTGTATCCAGGTTGCATATGCATATAAATTAATATGTTTAACTATATATACTATTTATATAAAATACTATGTATTACACCAGCGAGCTGCTGAAAGTGAGCTTACAGTCCCAGTCAGTCTAAATAAATTTTTTTTGCGTGATTATTATTAACAGATATTAAGGACCAAGCATTATCCTAATATTTGCGCTTTGCATTACTTTGAAAAGTGTCAGTGAGTGCAGCTTGTGGGCTTCTGATAAAAGTGGGCTTTTGACAGAAGCCCACTGCTTTTACAGATCTCCTTATCAGGAGATCATTTGTGTAAGATTTGAAGGTTGCTGTGGTGTTGCAGCAGACAGACACATTCTGTGCAACCCCGGTGCAGCAAGGAGCGTGCCTGCTTTTTGCTGTGTGCTGCACGGTGAATGTGTATGGGTAAGGAACATGGCTTTTTTAATTTCATGGCTTTTTTAATTTTCAGTTGGATTGGATAACCCAATCAAAACATGGATGGCAAAACAGGAGATATAACCTATGTGCATAGGCTTGTAAGAAGGGGAAGAAGGGTGAGAGTTCAGGGCAGTAGTTTAAGAACTGAAAGACTTAGGAAAAAAGAAAGAAGAAAATGGGAAGATCTGGGAAGACTCTAAGGAAGCTTATTGGCTTCCTGGAAGTTTTATTTTTATGTTACTGGCTTTTCTGTTTTACTTTAGATGAGATAGTCCTAACTTCTCAACAATCAATGAGGATTTGGCTACCTAAAGAACTTGGTGAACCTGGGTCTGAATCTCCCAGACTGCCAAACGATGCTTAAGGCATTGCCCTGCCTCAGAGGCAACACACATCCTGTCGTGAGGAGAGCCATAGTTCCGGATAACAAGGGAGATTTCTGAGGAGTGGTAGCCAAGTGAGTGGGTTTCTTGATTTGAAAAAGCAATTCTAACCTAGCTGTTGTGCTTTGACAATGACCTGTCAAAGATGTGATACCCCTATAAGAATCAAGTGACTTCCTTGTTAAAGCAGTATATTAAGCATGATGTGCCTTGCTTAGGCCTTGAATTCTCAATTGACCCAATTAGCCTAATGAGTCCCGTCTGAGGGTGGACAAAAACATGGGAATCTTATAGAATTTAAGTAAACCCTATAACAAACTGCTAGCTTAAATACAATCAGAATAATGCATGTTTCCTACAAAACATTGAAGTGTTGAATCCATTAAAGCCTTGGCAGAGCACTATGTCCAGCAGCACGGCCATTACTGTGATCCCATTCAGCTTAAGATATGCAAACCAGACAGTTAGAGTAAATCACAGCAATAAAACTTTTGTTCCAGCAGCCAAGTTAATCATTTGACTCTTCACTGGAATGACTGTGTGTTTCCATGAAAATTGGATGGGTTTATGATTGACGTGCATGCAATTAAATTCTGCCCTTAAAAACTGTAAATTGCAGAGACCTAATGAACACTCAGTCATATTCTTAAACAACTTTTCATGAAAAGAATGTTGGGTTGTAGCTTTCACCAGCAAAGGTATTACAATTAGCAATAAATCTTAGTATTACTCTGCTGTGTTCTTCTGTGTTGAGGTAGGTTTCAACACAAAAGAACACAGCAGAGTAATACTGAGATTTATTGTGGCCTTAGCCTTAGATTTTGATCTCACCTAAAAGCAGGCTTTTATTCTTACATTGATTTAAACCTCTGTGAGTTTAGTGATTTCTTTTAATTGACAACTAGAGTAAAATTATGTAGTTTTTGGACAATCTCATTTCCTATTGCCATCATACAGAGCTCGGCATGGTTAACAGTTGGAGAGGCTATTAGGTTTTTTTAATAACAAAGTTATGCATGTAGCAACTCTAAGAAAATACATGCTATAGCTTTTTCCAAAATTTACATAATTTTATGGAGAGATTTGTTGGAGATTAGGTTTTATTTCATAATATAAAATTCACTTTATGCTATTAAAACTCTGGTACTATTAATCAAAGTAAGTTAATAGCAGGGTTTCAGCAGAGAGTGTAATTGCTTCTGTGCTTCCTTCTAGTGTCTGGGCGGCCTCTGGACACATGGAAATATCTCCCTTTCTAAGGGACCAAAAATAGACCTAGATGAGGCCCGGAGGGAATAGCAGCTTGTTTTATTTTATTTTGGAGATGTTTTAGTATTATATGAGTAGCTTTGCAAATTTTTTTTCACCTGCTCAGGGTGATTACATTTTTTTACATCTACTAAAATATTATTTGTTTGTTACAATTATTTTAGCAAGTCACAGACAAGTATATTTTTGTGCAATTTTGCAAGACTGATATACAGTCTCATTGTATCTGATACTATATTCATAGAATCCATTTTATTTCTGTATGTTTGATATCTGAGGACACCTACAACCTGTGACACTGTTGTAACTGGTTATCAAAATATCTTGCTGGTTTCCAAAGTACTTTCTTTTTCTAATAAATAACTAGTCATGCTGAGGTTGTTTGAGCCCAGCATTTTTTGCCTTATCAATTCTTTGCTGCATTTTCAATGCCACGGAAACCAGACACATCACTGAATCATTGAGGAGGAATAACATAATGAGAGAGGAGAAAAATAGCATCTGAACATTCATGGTCTGCCACAGCCTTCTAATGATGGAGTCAGGCTGGAAGCTGGCTTGCCAAGTCCCACAGAAGTGTCCTGACTGTAGTATTTGCAGTCGCTTAGCTGCTTACACTGAAAGACATACACTCAGATTAAAAGAACAGATGTGCAACCATATTCTATCTCTTATATCTGAAGATTATAAATATTTAAGATGCAAATAAGACTTGTGTGATAGAGCTGTTGCTTCTGTGTTTTTGACAGTTAGGCCCATTCGTATCACACTTGGTGCTTTTTAAGTGGACACTGTTCAGACGGACAGCACTAAAATTAGATCTGCCAGCTTTTCTACTGCTTTGTAGTTTCCCATGTCATCTTACTCCCTGTTCTGCCTGCTCCATTCCTGTGAGCTTGAACTGTAACAAGTGGAGTGCTTTGAGAAGAACGTTCTGTAAGGCACGATACCACAATTACAGCTGCGACCACAGAGATCAAGAGTGCAGCACTGTGTGTCCACACTTCCAAATGCTGTGCTACTGTTCATTTCTCTCACCTCTTTTGTTCTTGTTTCTCTTTGTTTTGGGAGCAGGAGAAAGGTTTTGTGATACTGAAAAACCTATTCAACAGGTATCTCAGATGTATACTGATAAATATTTAAATCTTAAAAGCAGTGTGGTTCCACACTTCATAATCTTACCAGGAATGTGTGTTAATCCTACTGTCAAGATGAACAGCAGGATCTATGGCATAGCTCAGATGTATGTGAATTGTTTATCTGTTTATTTCTCTCCTGTTAATTACTTATTCCCTTTCCTGACCAAGTGGTAACTCTCTAGGCTAGAATCAGTGCTTTCTACACTGTTAACCTTATTTTCCTTGTTCTGCTTATGTGTTTTTTTTTCTGCTTGCTTTTACTCTGCCTAGCCACAAAGAAAATCCTCTGCAGTCATTAGATCAGGTATCAAAAAATGTTAATTAAGATTAATTAGTCCATTGCTACGTCATATTTCATACATAATATTTATCTAGACAGGTTACCACAGTGCCCACGTGAGCACATATGCTGTGTAGGATGGAGAAGTGCTTGAGGCAGGCCTGACAAGCACGCTGGCAGCTCTCTGGTGTTGGCTCCAGTGAGCTGTGGCACATGTTCCCACTGCCAGTTCACGCTGGCACTGCTGCTTCTGTTTGCTGTGGAAATGTGGGTCTCTGGAGCGCCTTTCCTGGCCAGTGTTTCTGTGTTCTTCCCACTCACAAATTTACTTGATGTCAGCACGTTTTGTTGCTAAACTTTCTAGCACGTGCTCTGATCTTCAATACTACCACTGCTGTATTTAGTTGGTTAATTTGGCCTTTCAAAGACATCTTGGGTCTCTTGTTTGTGTCTCCACCATTAAAAAAATGCTTTATTTGGGACTCTTGAGGTCAAGCTGTCACTAAACTAGATTAACTATTTTACTATAATTACCAGATTTCTCATGGTCTGAGTCTGTGGGTTGTTAAAAACAGGCAACTATTGAACAAAATCTACATTTCCTCCTTCCCTCCTCCCCTCCCCCCCCCCCCCCCCCCCCTTTATTTTTATTTTTAATACTAGCTTGTGGTACTCTGTTAGAATCAAGAAACACTTTCTTGTTTAGATTTTCTCTAGCAACATCCTCCCAAATATTTCTCAGAAAAAGCATCAAGAAGTTGCTTGAAATTAGCAAAATGTCAGTTGTAGGGATATGATTTCATTTAATCTCCCTTCATTTGCTTTAAAAATAAATATAAAGCCATGTGGGTCTTAGAAATTGTTTAAAATTCTTTACAGTAGGATTGTAATAAATTTTCTTTATTGGAACTACAATAATACATGAAAAAGATGAGAACAGTCAGCACAAAAAAGGAAACATTATGGTAAAGCAAATAATGTTGTTTCAGAAGTGTCTGTATAACCAAATTCCTACTGCTTTCACATTTTAATCCTTTTAAAAGAAGAGGCTGAACTCTTAGCGTATAAAGAAAAGATTAAACCCAGTGAACTGTTACAATTCTATGACCCTTAAAGCTATGAACTGAAAGGACTAGGTAACAAGCTATGCTAATAAATATGTATTTACTGTTCTTCAATTAATGTACAATTACAGATATGTACACTATAGGTTGCTTTTTGTGAATGCAGAAACACACAATTCTGGACCTAATACTGCACATTTTAGCTGCTTTTGTTTGTCCTGGGATTGAAGAAACTGTAGTCAAGTATTTTGAATCAGTTGGGGTATCTTTACGTAGCCTGAGTAGTGTGGCTGCCCGGTGGCCTGAGTGTACGAAAATAAAGCATCCCTTTGTGATATCCTCCCAGTTTCCTGCTCCAGTAAGCTAGCTCTGCGTTGTATGGGAATTCCCGGATTGTCAGGAAAGGTTACTAAGCTCTGATCTGTAACTACAAATGATTGATTTCTTCTGTCCTTCGATATTCTTTTCAGCCATTTCTTCTACATTCATAGAGCAATGAGTGTGGGTGCTGTTTATGTCTTTCCCTGGCAATTGTCTTTCTTTTTAGATCGCTACAGTACTTCACCTTTAATTTTCATTTCACTTTGCTTTAGCGAAGCAATTTTTATTAGTGATCTTAATCTGTGCTAATGTAACACTGTTTTGTGTGTGTGAAATCCTAATTGTTCCTCTTCGTGTGAACTTCTCCCTTCAAGTCATCCTTATTAAATAGAACTTATTAAATTCTTTTTCAAAAAAGACAAGTGGAAACACTGTTATGCAATTACGTAGAATATACATCACTTTTGTGTAAAGTCAGACATGCAACACTCTT
>NW_008628966.1:64366-79937 GCF_000691845.1 Merops nubicus
AAAAAAAAAAAATGCCAGCACACCTGAAGTAATCTGACTACTTGTACCTTTTGATTTCCTAACGATTTGCATGTAGTTTGTTAGTTTGGGAATGCTCACTGGGTTTAGCTGCATACACATGCATCTACTCGGTCTGTTTTCTGGAAGGCATGTGCTTCTCCTCCCACCCACAAGAGCGGAGGACTTCCAGTTGTTTCAAGTTAGTTTTCTGTGTTCTTGGGTTGTTTTGTTTGTTTTTTTAAAAAAGGTAAATAAGTAAGTAAATAACTAACACCTGGAGGTGTGACTGAGGCTTTGTTCAACCATCTGTCTTCCTAGGGACGAGAGGAAGGCATCACTGATGTTAAGGGTTAGTTTTGCCATTCAGGAGATTGGCTTCTCACTCATGGCTCTGACCTTCAGCCAGCTGTCATTCTGTATGTGATTTCTCCAATCTTACCTGTATTTTACGTTCCTTTTTTTTTTTTTAATTTGTTAGCATGTAATGATAATCTGTCTACCTATGGTAGAAGGTCTTACACCAGTTACTGGGGTTAGGTACCATTGTAATAGTGACTGCTTTAAGTATTCTAGTTGTCAGCATAACCTGGTAAGACTTCAGGACGAATGCAGGTATATGGAGAAAATACAGTTCTTAAGCTAGGCTACCGTATAATTTTATTCACAAAATATTAACAAGTTAGCAACTTGTTAGTTGTTAAGCTTTCTTTCAGTCTGGTTTTCGTCTTCCATTTGGGCACAGAGAGTGTGCTTAGAAAGAACTTGGCGTTTTTTCAAGTGCATATTTCTGGTAAGAAATTTCCTAGCTTGACAGAATATCTGGTAGCTGTCTTTTGTTCAGAGTTGAGACCTTGCCAGCTTAATTGCCAGGCCAGTAGATGTTAGCCACTGACAGTCAGTGCAGCATAATTAACATGCTAGAATGATGTCAGATCAACACAGAAACATCTGACAATGTTGACTGCAGAGTGCTTCTGGTTATTGTAATCATAATGAAACTGCTACAGCATTGTGCTGTTTTATAGCAGCTAATCTCTGTTGTATGAGTACAGTAAGATATTAATTGTAAATTGCAGGTTTCTTCTTTGAATTAGAACTGTTCAACAAAGATTTTCTTTTTATACTATACTTCTAAAAATTCCAGCTTGCTTTGGGAAGGCCATGCTGAAAGCATTAAGACACTCTTAAATTTAGAGTTCAACTTTACAGTAAGTGAGTTTAAAACCCAGTAGAGTAGCCATGACATGCATGTATTAAACTTCCCTCTTGTTTGAGGCAAGACCTTTCTCCTCTTCTTCAAAACATTTTCCAATAGAGGCCAAATGGGAAAGCTTAATTTCTCAGTTCTTTTCATCTACTATTTCAATTAAATATGACAGTGCATTGAATAGGTCGCCTCAAGAAATTCAAATACAAACCCTTAGCTAAATTCATGGCTGGAGTCGGCAGTATTTTGTGTCTTACAGTCAATTTTGAACTTGGCTGTTCAACTACAAATTAAACAATTGCCTTCTTTCCTTTTTTTTCCTTTACTTTTGAGATTCATCATTTCTTATTTTCTCTCCTGGTCTCCTGTGGTTTCTTCTGTCCTTCTACTCTGTTTAGGCCGGAGCCTGCAGGTCCCTTGCACAAGGGGCAAGCACAAGGGAGTTGCAGCAAGGGCAACCTTGAATTAGGAAATCAAGCTTGGAATCCATTACTCACCCTCCAGACTGTTAATTGGATTTCTTGATTTGTTAGGAAGCTGTGTAACGCTGAAGTTAAAAGTCTTCAGTAAGCAAGACCATTTGGCTTTTAATTATTTTTATTGTTGGGGATGGCTACACTGAATATCCATATTTTAAAAAATCACTTTAATGGTATTTATATCACCTGGAATTCTTAAAATTCTATTTGATCATGTAAATTCACTGTATAATATAATTATTAATTAACATGAATACAATAGTACTAGTAACTAGTTATTTAGCAAACAGCTCTTCTGCAAAGCACAGTTCAAATCTAAAGTAATTCTCACAGAAATTCAAGTTTATTAGCTTATTGTTAAGCTTATGTTTGGGGCTGAGCAAGTTGGTGTATAATGTAATGTTGGGGCAAAACATCTAAGCTGTAAGAAAAGAAATTAAATCTATACTTGGATCTTACATGATGGTAAATTTGTCTTACTGATTACCTCTTTGTTTCAAAATCTGTATTAAGTGCAACATTCTTGAGCAAATTATTTGAAAGAGGAATGATTTTTCCCTGCCAGTCTTTACTAAGTAAAAATGTTGGTTTGGGAGTAGTCACCTACTGAAATTTGTATACGGTGGGTGATTCAGGCGGGTGACTTAACCTAGATTTAAAAAAAAAAAAATCTGGAATTTTATTTACAATCACGAACTTAAAGCTTTATCTTCAACATAACTCTATCATCAGCACTTGCTGTTCTTATGTCCATTATCTCTTGGGTTTGCCTGACACTCTGGAAAGCTCTACTTGTGGTATAAGGATATTGTGGGCCAGTGTATCTCTTGTTGAGCTGAGGCAGATGAACATAGCAGCTAAAACCAGTGAATCCTGCAGTGGCCCTTTGGAACTGTGAAGTGATGATAGAGATGTGATTTTTGGGTAGTCATATAGTCATCCACACAACTTCTAGGAACAAGAAACAAAAGCCTGTCAAGAGGCTCTCAATGTTCTGTCAGTAACTTCAGTGCTGCTGTCTCGAGGGTGTTAAGCAGCACTTACAGGCCTAACTGTGCAGTTTCTATCCAGGCTAAACAGTTGTGGAAGTGATTGCAGAACTGGGTCTGGCTTGCTTTATGAGAGGGATTTCTCCCCTTGAGAATATAACCAGCTGCAGCCAGAGTTTCCCACAGTTCTTGTGAGCTTTACTGACACTAATGTGGTATTATCACTAAAACCAGAATTTATTTTGTTTTACTTCTTTTTTATAAGATTAAATTTCATTATAAATTTTTGGAAGGTAACATTTACCTCCGATTGAAAATTAGTAAACTTACTCTGTTCCTGTAATCCATATAAGGTGACTTTGGTTACCTCTTGAAAAGCTCTCATGTTCAATTGGGATATTCTTAGTATACTGGAAAACAAATCAGTTAACTGACCAGCTAAATTACTCTATATTAGCATATAATAAAACAATTCCTTTCCAAAATCTGCTTAAAAGGTGGTCAAGTGCTGAGCTTTCATTTAATTTGGTGTAATGAATTCTTATGCATATTAGGCTGTAAGATTTTAAATGCCATTTTTTATAAAAGATGTTCACTACAATGTTATTTCTTCATAAATTCTTGAAACAATGATATTGGCAAAGTTTCACTTACTTATATAGATGTATAATATATATGTGCACCTGTGTGGTATTAGATTCTGTGTATACTTGCTTGGTTTTCCATTCCTAGATGTTTGATATTTGTAATGAGAAATATTAGAAAAAGAGTACTAGCAGCTGTCAGCAGGCTCTTGGTAGGAAGATTATTATGCATTAACTTTAAAGAGTTATGAATGTATAATTCATGGGTACTTTCTGGATTTTGCAAATCTCCCGGTTGTGTATAGTTGCTAATCGGTATGACATGATGGAAAACAAATCTTGGAAATACTGTCATTTGGGTTTGTGGCAATTAAGAAACTGCAATTTTAATGCAACTTCTGTTTGATGTTTAGGAGAAAATCCTAGTCCTATATTAAAACCACTAAACTGTCTGGGCTTCTTATAAATATTGATTTACCAAACGCACAAAAGTCTGTGACATTTCCTTCAGTAGAAAGATTAGCTTTCATTTCACTTGCTTCTGCCGTACACATTGAAGCGAATCGCTATACATTGGCTTCTGTATGTCTGTATTTCATAAATTTTCTTTTATTATGCCATGTGTTTATCAACACATTAATGTAGCTGAGATAATAGGTGCATCCAGCTTGCCATCGTTTCCTTAAATGATTTATATGGCTGTTAGCATGCACTGACTTGAGCAACATTTTATAGGCTGTTGTACATTTTCAGTCCTGCCATTTTAAACAGATGCAGTTCTTATCTATGACATGTCTGTGTACTGATGCATGGGCTCTTTACCACTTTTGTAATATTTGTATAAAATTTATTGCCAGTAACTGCTGTTACCCAGAGCATCTATTTTGAAAGGTCTGTGTTTCTGTCCCTGTTGACTGAGCCGTTCAGAAGGGTTTTGTAACTTTCTGGGCATTTTGCCACCGCTTCTGACCGAACTTTGTCCACGTTTGTATCAGCTGGTTTAGTTAATGGTTGCTTGCTTGATGTTAACATGGTGATTTGCATTGTAATTAAGAATGAGTAGGAGTTTATAAGGGAACTCAAAGCTCGTAAGTAACACAAAAATAATGCTGTTTTAAATAATTTTCTAAAGATAATTGAGTGTAAATACTAGAATATCAAACAGCTTGTAGTCCGCCTCTTTTGATGGGAAGCCTTATAATGAGTATGCAGTGTTGCTGTTGTTAAGGGTGATGTATGGTAGCTGTGTTTGTATCACACCTTCAAGTGGAGAGACCTCACTTCCCATGACTGTTTCATATATCTTGATGCAAGTTGTGACAGAGTATATACCCACATGCTAAGTTGTGTAACGTAGACACCTCATGTCTGCCATCTGATACCTTATATAAAAGCAGAACTATGTCATCAGTCAGAATATCCTACACGTCTCTGTGAAATAAAATAGCACTTTTGAAAGTAGGGATATAAGGTGAAGGAAGAAGGAGCTTAGGGGAAAAAATTTCCTTCTCCTCACCTCCTTGTCTCTTGGTTAAGAAAAGGAAGTCACAGCAGATGCAAAACACGGCTCAAAGAATCCTATTCAGCTCTGCCTTGTACCTCTGGTGTTTTATCTGCGACAAAGCCCCTCCCAAGGAAAACACACAATTGGAGGTTATGAGCTTCTTGAAATCAATACAGACAAAATGTGGACAAAATAATTGAACTTGGGGCCAAGTGAGCTCTTTTTCACTGGTTTCTTTTCCATTGGTGCAACTCTTGTTAACTCAAGTGTGGTACACTGCTGTAAGAGGCAGAAACATTGGTTCTTTAAGGCTGCCTTTGGGTTTTAAGTGTGTGCTGAGGGTACAGGTGCAAGTAATTTTCTGTTGCCAAATAAATTACATCATCTGAATTCTTTATGAGTTGTTTTAGTGCCAGAAATGCCAGAGAGAAACTCATCTGAGTGAGAGAAGGGACCAAAGATACAGGGATGCCCTTGGCAAGATTTTGCAATATGGGCTTAGAGTAGTATTGCAGCTGAATTGAAAAGTAGTCTGCCTGTCTATCCACACCACTTTGTCTCTCACTTATTTTGGACTTTGATTCTTGCCTCATTCTTGCCAGTTTGAATTGCACCAGTTCCTATGCACAGGCGAGGAACCCGCTCAGTGCCGCAGAGTGCGTTTCATTGCTGGGTTTCCGTAACACTGTCTCCACATCACTAATAAGCAGGTTAGGGCAGTGTGAACCAAAGGCCAAGCAGGTCCACTGAACTCAGTGGATTTACCCATGCTTTACCTATTCGAACACTGCTTATTACACAACCAGCTCCACAATTATCTTTTTCAAGAATTTGGTGCATGTTCAGAAGCTTTTTGACTAAGGAACAAAGAAGGTGTGGTGAGTGGATTACCAGCACAGCACAGGCTTAGTGGATGATGCAAGATAGGACATTAGGGAAATGAATAGTGGGACAGGTTGCTCCAGTACTTCCATCCTGCTCTTTGTGTAAAAATAGTGCTCTGTCACTGCTGCACACACTTGCAATGGCATGGCATCAAAAATCGTCCCTAAGCTCTCCTATAGTTCAGTAAGCTACTCACATCTCAGCCTGTCAGAAAGAAGTTTTAATAACTAATTATGTTCACTGGAGTAGGAAAAGAATGAAGTGGTAGTCAGGATGCAATTGTGGAACTCGCTGAATGGCAAGAAATTGTTTGCTGATAGATGCTTTACTTTCCCATGCATTTTGCAGTGTCAGCATGTTGATGTTCTGTTAAATTCCTTATTCTGAAAATATTTATCTTAATTAGTTATTATATCTAGAGACTAATTGTCTGATTTCATTTTTTCAGTCATTTGTTGGTGAGCAAACATAAAACTGCTCAGAATCTCTAACTGTAACTGGGGTAATTAGTTACAAGTGAGAGATAACAAGCAATTTGAAAACACATTAACAGGTTTTTCTCCACCTTTCTCATCTGAGAGCTGTAAGATACTTGATTAAAATCAGCGATAAAAGTATATGATAGGAATGAAGCAGCATTTTTTAATGAAGTACAGGTGTTTTTTTAAATGTCATGTGGCCCAAGCAGGTGGGGATTTTTCCCCCACTCCTTCTCTGCTGCCACACAGGTTGTGTTATCAAAATGGACAGTAACTGAGAGCTGGAAAAGGCATTTTGCTATACAGCCATAAGCCTCAGCAACTCCAGGCTTCCCAGGAATTTGGGCCCAAGCTCTCAGCTGGCATCAGCCAGTATAAAGCAGCACTTGGTTTCCCAGTGTCACTTAGGCTGCATCCATGTGACTATGATAAGAACGGTGTGGTCTGCCAGCATTAGCTGATCCTGTTGTTTGCTGTAACCCAGACAGCACACTAGGGACTGTCATGCACAAGACTAGGTAGAATAGTGCCTGTCTGGCAAGAGGAGGTAGCCCATGTGGTTTTCAATTAGTCACAACTCCTGATGACCCATCTGTTTGTTTTACCCACAGTGCAGATGGTTTGTATTGACAATGCAGTCTCCTCCAGACTTGCCTTGGTCATCTATTCTTAGCTTATTGCTAAACTTTATGGTTGCACAAAGTATTGAATGCTTTTTAAAATAAAAAATGCACTTAAAGAATAAAATTAAACAATTAGATTTGTATTGAAAAAGCAAGCTTTTTTTTTCTTCTGGATAACCAGCACTAAATTTCATAATACATAAATGTGATTATCACTAGAAGACCACCAGCAATGGTGTAGGTGTTTCTTTTATGAAGTACCTGATACTTTGTGGTATTTTTTATATATTTATATGTATATTTATATATTTATATATCTAAAAAATTAATTAGATTTTGTAAAGTAGGAAAGTGCAGTTTCTTTCCAGATTATATGATAAAAAAAGGTTAACTAGCCCACAGCCATACGTGAAAGCTATAGTGGATCTGGGTCTTACCCAGGATGTCCCAAGTCAAGAGAAACACCTTAGGCTGCTTGTCTTGACTCTGAATCAACTAGAAGAAAAAATACATGTGGAAAAGGAGGACAGAAAAATCAAGCAAAGTGTTTTTTTCAGTAATTTTTGTCTGCTCCAGGTAACACTAAATATAAATCATGAATTATTTCTTGCTTAAAAATGGAGAATATATTAATAAAATACATAAAATTAGCCTACTTAGAGGACATAGTCATATTGTTGTCATGATACAAAAGCTAAAAGAAAGCTGCTTTTTAAAGAAGCCTTCTCCTTCTATCAGAGATGTGTGATTTTGTTTCAGCACCTCTTTGGTTTCAGTGAGTCTGCAGGGTTGAAGTGTTTTTCCTTACTGAAATATTATTGGCTTTACTGCACCTTGCAGCCAAAGGTGGAGTGGAGGGGAAGGGTCTAATGATGAAGCCATGTTGCAGGCTGGAAGGGGAAGGGTGGTGGCACATCTGTTTCATGGGTAAACTTTAGCCTGAGTAGAACTAAGGAAGGATGATCTGCAGGAATCATCTACTTGAAATGTTCTTGGTCTCAGAAAGAGAGGAGACTGGGAATTCAAGACAGAGGATCCTGCTTGTTATCTGTATGAGAAATTTCTAGGGTAAGAAATGCTGTAATGGGAACAGTAGCTGATGTGCAAACGAAAAATGAGATGTTGAAAAATGCTTAGTTCTTTCTGGTGAAGTTCAAAGTTAAATGTCTTCCTGCCTTGATTTCTCTGATTTCCTGCTGCTAGAAGAAAAAATGTCAAACAGGATGACATGTATTTATGTATCCCCAGCTGACATTTTTAGAGTCACTAGATGGTATTTAGACCTGGATGGCTGAAAATGCTTTGGTGTATGCTTATTGAAGGAAACATTTTTGGCTTTTAAACCTGTGAATCAATGGGGAATTAAATATATTTTGGATTAAATTCTAAGTTTAAAAATGTTTGATATATGGACATATGGGTGGCACTGGGACAGAAATCAAGAGGACTGGAATAGCTAGTTAGCCAAGTAAGCTCTTCCTATTGAGTGTACTTTCTGTACTCCAGTTCTGTGAGATTTTCTTGGGGTTTCAGGTGATGGTGGAATAGATGTTGAATTAAAGTTTCTTTTTGTGCACCAGCATGACTCAGGAAAGACCTGGAACCAAGGGGAGATACAGCTAATAGATGTAAACTGTATTATGTAAATGTTTTCAATTATTTAAAAATAATCCCCTTTCCACTTCTCCTAGATGGAATAAAAATGTCTTTTTTGTTATGTTTCTTTTTTTCTCTGACAGACTTATCATCGAAACAAGGGAGAATTTTTATCTTAAAGCCACTACAAGAAAGGAACACTATAAAAGGTATTGTGTTTCTGCAGTTGCTCACCAAGTCTCTTGAGTTTTTTGCTTCTTTGTCATTCTGTTCTTAAATCATTGTCCTTTTTTTTTTTTTAATTATCTTTATATTCTCAACTACTCATTAGTCTGCATGCTGTTGAAAGCCTACTAAAATTTATTTTAAAATAGTGGTAGAATGGTTATGGGGCATAAAGAGGGAAATACTCATGATAAATCTTAAAACTGTGGATCTAATACAGGAACCTCTTTAATTCTATATTGTGTTGAGAGTTAAGGCACTGGTGAGGGTAAAATTCAAGTGCTAGCTGAGGAAAACAGGATGACAGTTTTCTCTTTTATGACTTGACACCATCTCTGGTCCATGTCTGCCTTCTCCTTCTACCATGGAAATCCTCATTTAGTTTTATTTTACCCCTGACAGAGCAGGGAATGTCTCCTGCTCTGCGGCTTCTTCCTTTCAGACACATTTACAGCATTTGCTTCCTGTCCTGGTCTCAGCTTGTGCTTGTGCTCTCCTAAGATTTTTCTGTACCTGAGCAAGCTATGGTTATGTCTTGCATAACCTCTTTGTGCAATAATGGTTATACTCTTAAAACTTGTCTTCTTTCTCCATTCCCTCCCTGACAGCTATGTTCTAGTCTTTCTTGAGATCAAAAGAGCAGTCCTCTGATTGCTTAGAGGATGACCACAAGCATTTTCAGCTGCTGTGAATTCACTTCAGTACTTTAGAGTGCCTGTTTCAAATCTGGGGGCTTGGTGGTGAATAATGGGATTAAATATTAAAGTACTCTGTTATTTGTTGTCTTGAAATATTACTCTCTTCTGTGTACTGCTTGGTTTTTCTCTCTGTAGGTAGATTATAGTTTTAGCTAAGCACTCCTCGAAAATAATCCTCTGAATAACAAGTATCATGTTACTGATTTTTATAAAGTTCTTTCCGTTTTCATTTGATTATTTTTAGATTAAACATTTTCCCTTTAATTTGATTATTTTTAGATTAAACATTGTCCCTTTATATATGTCAAAACTGAAAGTGTATAAAGCCCATTTAAAGTTTCAAAGTTGTTTGTAGGAAAGATTCTCAACAGAGTTTACATTATATTGACTGTCTGAATTGTTTGCTACTTACCTCTGTTACTTATATAGTCTTAATAAAATGAGCTAAAAGTCTTTATTATAGCTGGAATGCATTCATGTTTATGCAGTGCAGGGTTTAGGATTTTCATTTTGATGTATGAGAGAGAATTTGAAATGGTTACACAGTTAAAGCAAAATTATTACTTTTCCCACTTTGCACAATTATCAGCAGAATGGCTATTTAAAAGGAGAGTTCAAACAGAAAGTTGGTTCTTGGAGCAGATCTTCAGTGGAAGATCTTTCTTCTTTTCTGGAAGAAATATTCCTGTTTCCAAATACCTATAATTAGGCATTAGTGATAAGTGCATTCCTGGAAAGAAGAAATAGTATAGATGGGCTACAAAAGGCATTAAGATTTAGTCAAAGATACAGAAGGAGGATAGTCTCAGAAGGGATGAGGTCAGTGTCTAACTACAGCTATCCAGAAGATAAAAGGAAATTGATAGTAACCCCTTAAATCCAATACTTTCACCCAATTCCTACTGATTTTCAGATCTGGGTCAGCACAGAAGATGAAGTTTAAACATGGTAGTTGGCCAGCTGAAGAGGAGGCTTATGATGAGGTCAAACTCAGAACAGGTTTCAGAGGCAGGAAAAGAGGGATGGGCAAGAGAGGGAATCCCTGGAGGATCAGCATGGGTGTTGGGGTCTTGTCAGTTCTAGGGTTGTGGGGACCTCTGTCACCTTTTCAGCTGCATACGGAGCAGGAGGTGACACCATATCCCTGTGCTGGGCTGGCAGCCCGAGGGCTGCTGACTCATTGCGAGCTTCAGAGCCACCAGTGGAAGGAGTTGCATTAAAATGTCCCTAACTGACAGGAGAAACAGTCAAACTCTTCTAGCTGAAGTTTTCCTAAAAGAGAAACTCAGCCTGAAGAAAAGATCCACTAGGAAAAACTTCAGCCCAAAGGTTTAAATTTTGACAGAACTAAAAGCCAATGAATAAAACACTTTTATAATAAAGATATGAATCTTAGTTGTGAAAATTGCTACTGTGATGTAATAAAAATTTTTTTGATAAATGTATGAATGTAACACTTTGCAGACTAAGCACAGCACTGCAGTTCTGTTTCATGCAAGTGAATATCTAAATGAGTTAAGAACACTTGAGTCTGGCCTAATCAATGGGGTTACAATGGCTTCTTGATTTACCCAGTGATATGAATGAGACGTGTCCCACACATTATTCTCTGAAGGCTATTTGGACTGTCAGTTT
This sequence comes from Merops nubicus, assembly GCF_000691845.1. Taxonomy (NCBI): domain Eukaryota; kingdom Metazoa; phylum Chordata; class Aves; order Coraciiformes; family Meropidae; genus Merops; species Merops nubicus. Next base: position 75,271 of record NW_008628966.1, read on the forward strand.
AACCCCAAAGAAGCCAATATGCTTGTCTAATAGAACAGAAAATTCTTCTGTGTGTTAAAGGTTTCTGCTTTGAAGAGTCAGCAATGTCTAGCACCTGAAAAAAGATAATATAATTTTGACAGTTCTTGTGACAGTGTTTCTGACCCTCAAACAGGCAGCAACGCTCTGAAGCAGGATGGTTTTGCAATGTGTAACAAAGACTATTCTGCTGAGAGATGTTAGGTGCCAAAATCCCTCATAGGGAATGATGAGTCTCTTCAAGACTGTTATTGAAACGTATCTGCTTTACTGTCTTTATATGTTTATGCAGGAACTGGATGATTATTCAAGGCATCAGATGAGCTAAATACTTTGATTTTGCTCAGATGATATTTTTTTAGTTCTCAAATGCATGTTTGCCTTGTACCACCAAAAAGCTGTGGTGTTAATCAGCACAAACTTGGATTGCATCCTAAATTTACAAGGCTGAAATGAACTTGGATTGCATTTTAAATTTACAGATGCTGAAACACTGAAGAGTCTTATCACTGCCATCTTTGAATCTGCACATACACTAGCAGAAAGCAGATCTATAGTTTTGGTCTAATGGAATAGGTTTGTTTAATGCCTCAGGCTTCCAAATTTAGCTTGGTGAAAAAAATACTTGATTTAGAATGAGACAGATGTTAGTGAAGAGAATTAGAGCTAGTGGGCCTCATTCTGTTTTTTCCCTCTTTTTGTATTGCTTTAATCTTCTCTTCATTGATACTGTTCCTGGTTTAAGGCAATGTAAGATCAAAATCTAGTTGTTTTTAATGAGAGAGGTTGAAATACAGGAGAGTAATGCAGTAGGGTTGGTTGGTAAGAAGCTAATAAAGTAAATTTGTTTTAGAAGCTTCAAGAATTAAACATGAATATTGACATTTTTTCTTTCCTGTTCATACCAACGTTTTCAGTTCCTTGGTGGAGCAATAGAGCAGCCACACAATCCACTAGATACGACTGTGAGAGTTAAACAAGACACAGGTTTAGAAAAACAGGAGAGAGGCGCTTTTTTTATGATTTTTTTTTCTCCTGAGAGCAGTAAGAAAACCACAGGGAAGATGCTTGCTCTGAACAATTTAGAACTGTGGTTTGGGTTGTTTGTTTTTTTTTTTCTTAGCAGTGCCAGTTTGTTTACTGGTGTAAAATGCATAGGAGATACTAAATACTTGAGTCAGATGGGTTAAAAGACATGTTTCCTTTTGATGCATTTATTTGCATTAATCTTAAAAGCAGTAATCGGAAATGTCCCCATAAAGCCCCAGATTGGAGCCCTAGAACGAAAAAGCATTCATTATTACCCAGGAATGTAGCTATGCAGTTTTATTAGCCTTTCTTCTACTGTAATCTATGGATCTCATTTAGCTGCATGCAGCCCTGTTCTTCTGAAACATAAAAGGAAGGAAATTTCTCAATAGCCTGAAATCAAATTATCTCTCTGTGTTAATCTACATGTAAAACACTCGAGCCCACTTCTTTAAAGGAAAGTGGTTTTTCTGATAAGCAAAGCTAGACTGTGTGCTTTGGATACAAGAATTAAGTGGATTTTTTTTTTTTTTTTTTGGTCTGCAGAGTACTATTTATAGTATCAATTAACTCCTCGTGGTTGGAATAAGTCATTTGACACATCTGTTGCTGAGCTTAAACACTCACTCTTCTGTGGGGTCACAGTTGGATTTTTTCCCCTTTCCTCTCAAACTGTAATGAAATGACAATTTTCTAACTAATGGCAGTTAGCTGAAATACACTGTCTACTGACACTGTTATTGAAGCATTTGGAATAGATGAAGCAGACTGTTGGTCTTGCTAACTGCTTAGCTGACCTGATCTTTGTGGCTTGCCATTTTGTTATTTATTTTATCTGTTAGAAGATAGCATAATATTATCTTTTGTGAAATAAGCATTATCACCATCTGCAGGATTTTCCAGCCTTGCTGTATAATATTTCAGGTATTCCATTTTGCCAGTGAGAAACTGGGTCTGGCTATGAAAATTGCTGCCTAACCACTGACTCTTGTGCCTGTGTTTTGTGAAATGGAGATTTAATGCTTGTAAATATATGGCTATTCTCAGGCCTTATTTCCCTGCATACAGTTTCAGACTGCATTCCTATCAACAGCTTTTGTCTTAAAATGGAAGCTCTTTTACCAAAACTCAAAACATCTAGAAGCAAAGAAAAACAAGGATACCTGTGTATAACAATACACAGGTGAAATATTTTAAGTATTCTGTGGAAGTAACTGTGTAAGATTATTACAGTTTGTTCATGTGATTAGCTTACTCGTGGCTAAATTGGGTGTGTATTAATGAAGCTAAGCTTTAAAATGCTAGGGGAAGAACTGGGGAATGAAGTTATGAATTATGATGCTTTGGTCTTTATGGTTTTTTCTTTCTTATTTAAAGAGTCCAGTTCTAAGAACAGGTGTATTGATTTTGGTGGCTCTTCTTGTAAGGTAGCCTCTACAGTAAGGGAGTATTTCTGTCAAAAACGAGATCAGACCCAGTCCATCCATACAACCTTATGCAAATAACAGTCCCTTGATAGTTAATTTAATGGCTGCTAATATCTAGCAGTCACATGAGCTGCTTGAGGGTTTTTTTCCCTAGCTGCTTGAAAGATAAAAGTTTGCTCAGATTGTCTGTTTCTGCTTGCAGCAGAAGCACAGTGGCTAAAGCGGCTATTGATGTCAGTGAGAATCCGCCTGGGGTCAGAGGAAGTGGGTGAAGCTTGGTACCTACAGCTTCTGCTAGAAGCAGCTATGAGAATACTTGGAAACCTGAATATACATGAATCAGAAAGGGACCGCAAAGTGCAATCCGTTTTTAAGTAGAACTCCTTATTGATTTCAGTGGGGGAGACCTTTGAAAAATCAATGACATGCGGCAGCTTTAGGATGCAGCGACATGTGTTCCAGGGTGTTAAAGTGATCAGCCTGTGAACTAATCAAGCTGGTAGCAATCACGCTTGGAAAATTCCAAGGCCAAAGAAAAGGGGTCAGAGGTTTGAGAAGCAGCAAATTTACCACTCATATTTAAAAAGAAATAGCCAAGTATGATCTTGTTCATTGTAGCTTTAATTTCCAAGTTGCATTTTGTTTCTGTAGAAAAACAAAAAATACAAAAGAAAATATAGAATTTTCTGGGAATATGTAAACACAGGCCTGTTCATTACAATGTACAGTATTAAGCAAACAGAATTACTGAAATAATGGAAATGTTCTCAAGTTCTCCATGGGATTTGTGCACATCTTTCAACTTAGCTGGTCACTTCAGACTTGGCTTCTTGATGTGGGGGGGAGGAATTGCTGTCTTTCATATGCTACCCAACTAAAGTAGAGAGTCCAAAACAGTGATTTCCTTTATTAGGGAATGGAGTATTAGTGATGCTAATATTTTCATGATTGTGTCTGAAGTGACAGAATTAATGCTTATTGAGACAGAACAATAGCAAGGGATTCCAGCTGTCACATTCAAATTCAGCAGGCACATACTGAAGTCAGAATTCGGCCATCTCTACATTGTTCATTCTTTTAATATTTACAAGATTTAAAAAGAAAAAGTAATAATTTCACCTACACAGTGATTTGAAAATGTATGGAGTGTTTGTTTACACAAAGACTTTACCGTGCCCACTGTGAATTTATAGAGTATCACATGCCCCATTAAACTTTAGCGTGGACACTTAGGAGGTGTGAGGTAACGTGATGCCACTTTGCTGTGCTGTTTTATGCTTAATTAACACAAACACTCATCTTTGAAGGAACTGGGGAATAATGAGTGCTCTGTGACGGAAGAGTTCAGCTTATTCTGCAGACAAGTTCTTAAGTCTGAAGAGCAAGAGCTCTGCTTCCAAAAGATGCTATTACACTCTTTTGGTCTTTAAATGATACATTTCAAGGAGAAATGAACATGTTTTATGCTGAGTAAAAGTAATCATAGGCTAAAACATTTACTTTAAAAATTGCCCTTGTAAAAATATTTCAATTTGCAGTTTAATGTGTTACTGAATTATTTATACTATTATATGTATGCAGTTGTTAGAAAGGTGTTCTGTATTGCTCTAATTTATTTTCCTTTCCATTTGGGAGTATAGTATAGCAATTGAAATGTATCTTATTAGGGAAAATAGAGCTACAATATAATTAAAGCTATGCAGTGCTGATATTCTGTACCATCAAGTCCTGAAAACACTGTGTGAAATTTTGGAAGGAAAACCCAAAAAATACCTAGTAGCAAACTACTCAAGTGAGGAATCGTTCTGAAGGGAAGCTGTAGAAAGATGACTGATGTAATTTAAACATGCACTGATTAATCCATGAGAGAGATAGTATTAGATATAAGAAATTTCTATATTTTTTTTTTCTGAGAACTGTATCTTTTTTAAGTAAATAGAAAATTATTTCAGTGCTTTTATGAAAGAGGTTGTGTATAAATTTTTGAATAGACTGGGAATTGCTCTGGTAAGACGGAAAATGCTGTGGTGCTACTGACCACAGCCAGTTATGTAGGGAGCACAACGTTGTATGGCGTGTACAAAGATGTATGTGTGTCTGGATTCTTCTCTTGGGGTTGCCAAACCCAGATCGTAGTATGATCTTCTGCAAATTCATTAGTAGAATTTATTTATTTCTACAAAGTTATTCCTG
>NW_008628966.1:79968-101416 GCF_000691845.1 Merops nubicus
TGGATTAAATTTCCGACCAATATAAACCCTCAAATATTACACATTGACATTTTTTCTGCAATAATAGAGCTGGTGGGCTGCAGTGTTCATTGCTATGTCCTTAAGATCCAAAGTTCCTCCTCAAGGAGTTTTGCTGTTAGCATTTCCTCTGCCCTTCTTCCTTCCCTAGTTTAAGCCTTGTTTCACAGACTGCTTCTGTCCAAAGGAACAAAAATCTCCCAACCAGCCTTTTTGTTTGTTTGTTTCTTTTGACACCAACACAGTATGTCTGTCTGTGCCTATGAGAGAACTATATTGAAATAGGTTTCTTTGTGAATTCCTCATTGCTATTCATTGGTGGAGATTGTCACGTAAGGGTCAAATTAGAACTCAGTCAACCAGAGCAGGAACAAGAGGAGCCAGGCTCAAGCTAGATTTCACCACAAGGTCTGAGAAGCATTTTATTTATAATTTGTTATTTGTAATATATGAAATTTTATTTTCCAAAATGTTGCTATTTTGTCTGTAGAAACTAAATTATGCTTAATTTATTCCCTCTGCTCATTTACTTGAGAATTAGTCTTTCTTTCACTCTGCCTCCTGATTTTCATCTTTGGGCATGTATTTGCACAGTTTTGTTACATCTAGTAAGTTTTAAGCATAGAATTTATTTCTGTTCATTTAAGAAAAACAAGTTTTCTGGCATGATGGTTTCTTGCCCTTTGAGATTAGATCCAAGCAAAGAATGAATCATATTTCTGGTAATTTGGCTGAAACACAAGAAACTGTGTTTATGCTGGCTTCAGGAAGGCAGACAGTACCTGGTCAAGCATAAAATCTGCTGGGGCAAAACTGCTCTCTAAAAATGTTCTAAAACATTTGAACCAGCAAAGTGAGTTTGTACTGGCTATGCATTTCATGCCATGTGGTTGCAGCCTTTTTGATGTGGTAGTAGCTTAAAACTGGATGTACTGCTTTACAGAACCATGCCTTTGCAAAATGAATTCTCTTCTGTACATTCTCCAGCAAAATCAAGTACTAAATTTGCAGTTGCTGACCCAGAGAAGTTTTGGTGCTGTGTTTTAAGCCAAAACAGACCAGAGATACACAGATCTACACAGGTGACCTGGTACCCCAAAACTTGGTTTCACTTGAGTTTTGGATAGGGTTACATTACAGACAGGTAGAACAAACAGTTGGGCACTGTGAATCTTTTAGAAACTAATATACCCTCTCTAACAGGTGTCTATGAAATGATCCTGAGCCATTTGAGGGCTCATACATCAGATGTATGAGGACCTAAAGCTGCATCCTTAAGTAATTATTCCATCTCGAGAGTTCCATGTTAGGCTTCTGTGCTTTAAAATGTTTGGCTATAATATCGTGTTTTGTAACATTCAACATCCTCATTCCAGTCCACAGTTTTCACCGATTTAGGACATTCACAGTAAGTCTCACAGGAACATACAAGTGTTAATCATTGATAGCAAATCAGATTTACAAGGATTACATTTTTTTTCTTTAGGAATTTCAGGATTGGGTTCTCTGAATATTGTTTTTTCCCCCCAAGTTAGGAAAAAAAACAGTGTAATAAAAAACGTATACACTATAGTGAGGAGAATCTGGGAGATGACTGTGTACAGAAGAGGCTGTAATACCTTTTTAACTAACTCTGTCTTTTCTTTGCTTTCTCTTGTAGCTGGTTCTGCTTGAGGCTGCTCTCCTGCTTTTCTGTACTTTTCTAGTCGTAGTGGGTGATGTCACAGCAGCTCTAACGCTCAGACCCCGTACTCCACTCGGTGTGTATCTCCTGCTTTCCTCTGCATGCTTTCCGGTAGTGCACGGGGGAGAACAGTCATTTTATGCTGCTCATCTCATGGGGTACTTCAGGGTAAAAATGCAATTAGCATGTGTTACGCTTCAGTTCCCTAGATTATTTAAGCACCATTTTTGCTTTTATTCTGAAGGCTTTCTTTTTTGTAGAAGCACATAGCTACTGTTTCCACGCATGCTCGTAGGCCTTCATGTTTGCTCGTAGAGCTGCTGATTGGCTGTATGTACAAGCTTCTTCTGCTCTTCGTAGTGCCATCTCTTGTCAGCAGGACCTAGAGGACTTGAAATGGGCTGGGAAAGAGCAGTAGCGGGACAGCTATGTGCAGTATTCAGACTATTGGACCCCAGAAATCTCCTGTGTGCCCCAAGAGCCACATCCCTTCTCACTGAGAGAAGCCTCTGCAATGTACTGTAGCTGACTTGTGGACACTGCCCTCTTCAAACACAGTTCATTCAAGTACCTGATTTCCTTAGGCAGGCAGAATGCTTTGAATAGTGCAGGGGATTTGAGGTTCTCCAGGACTGTTAGGATTTAGGTCCCCAAATGTCACAGAACTTAACCCCTCCCTTAATCTCAAGGTCTCTTCAAAAACTCTTGACTGTCAGCTACATCCTGTATCAGCAAAATTAGTGTGCAGAGTTAGCTCACTTTTTTTGCAGAGTACCAAGTGACCCTAGGCACATCAATGTTTCCAAGAGCCTTCAATCTTGGGCATGAGCTGGGGTATTAGCAATGCATGGGACACCTTTTTCAGCTCTTTGCACAGGGGTGATTTTTATCCCTATTGAGCACTTAAGCTGTATTGACTTACAGGAGGCCTTTTGATGCATTAGTTCTTCATATGAACAGTCAGAAAAAAACAGATTCTCTTACTTTGCTCTAACTCTAATGCAACACTAATATATTTAGAGTCACGTAGGCAGGAGGGAGATTTGCTGCTGTCAGCGTAGCCTTTGACACTCTGTAGGCAAGAGTTTGCTGTCTTTAGAAGTGCAGCCTAAGGAATAATCTTTACCTGGCAGCTATAGGTCTAATATTTTCATTTATTTATACCTTTTTCAATGCACTTTAATTTATTTACAAATGGTAGCAAATTGCAAGTGGCAGCCTGAGTAACTAACTCATGAGTCAGTACTTTTATTTTTCTTCTCTACTCTAGACTGCTGATAATGTAAATTGTTGAAACCCTGGGTAAATAATTGGGAGTGCAATCAACAGCAAGCAAGTATTTATCTGCTAATAAAACATTTGAAATGCAGAAGTCTGTCTTTGTCCAACAGTTCCTAAAAGGCAGTTATTGGTCCTGCTGCTGTTTCTGCATAGCAATTAGGATTTTTATGGTCACTAATTGTACATCTGAAAATTTATACAGTTTATTTTGTGCCTGTGTTTTTCTTTGCACAGAGGAAAGAAGCACAATATTTATGGTTGTAAGGAGGTTAACAATATATTTTCTGCATGGAGTTCTCTGTAGCTCTCTAGAGATTTCTATCATTTATAGAACCCAAATTTTCTAGGTTCTCTCATGTGTGGCATCAGTGGCTTATAGCTCATTAAGGAATTTCTGAATGGGATCTTGTCACATTTTCAGAATGTGACTTGAAAGTTATATAGTCATCAGTTGTGACTTTTATTATTAGAGCTATTATTGCTTCAGAATCTGTATTAGAGGAGGTGCTGTCACATTCTCAGAATGTGACTTGAAAGTTATATACCAGCTCAGTCATCAGTTGTGACTTTTATTATTAGAGCTATTATTGCTTCAGAATCTGTATTAGAGGAGGTGCTTCTTGATGAAGATAGCTTCATGTTGCTATTGGTAATGCTTTTCCTTAGAACAGACACTTGCATTTTATATGCTAAAAGGAAGCTGTTCTGGGTTTGTGTTTTTTTTTGGTTTTTTTTGTTTTTTTTTAAATTTAGTTACTGTAGTTTACATCTTGCCATCTTCTTCCTACATCCCTGCTTGATTCACTTTTTAAAGTTGTTCCATACAGGTATCCAGCCTCTTGGGCTCCCAAAAGATAGAACTCTCATATCATAGTCAGAAGTGAGAAGGAGCTGTTCCAGCCCTGGACAATGAGTTGTGTGAAAGGTGGGCCCTGAGGGGAGTGATCGAGGAAACTTGAGTTCCTGCTCTGCAGGCCTTACAGGAGCCTGTCTCCATTAATTTTAATCCCTGGCCCAATCAAACTCTTTTTTTTTTTCTTGGGTCTGGAGCATGCCCTCATCTGAGTTGTGTTTGGATCTGTGTCAGTCAGGCTGTTCCTCTGCTCTTGCATAAGGGCAGTGATAATTAGTAACCAAGTAGCAGTCTTTAAGAATATGTAGTTAGAAATTTCCCCCCCACCCCCAAAGCCCATGTATGTTTTCACCAAAATGTGACTAGTGCCCGCTCCTTTCGAGCTCCCGCTAAGGACTCTGTGAGCATGTCTGCACTACTGGGCAGAAAGACAACACGCAGAGCTGACTCCAGCTGTGCAAAGCAGGGAAGCACAAAAGCAGGAACAGAAAATGGGCTGCTCCTGAGCCAGCTTAGGTCCAGGAAGTCTGGCTGTGTTTATGTGTAGCTGTGCCAGGGCTAAACCATGCTGAGAGGTAGCAGGTGAGTCACGCAGTCCTGTCCTGCATCGTACAGGCTAACCACGAGTCACACTATCATCTTAGGTGGTTGTGATTCTCCTTTGCAGAAACCAATGTACTCTCTGCAGGTTTGATAGACTTCTAATAATCTAGCAAAACAAGGCTCAGAGTGGAAGGTCTCCGAAGTTGACAGCGTGGTCTGTATTTGACTAATCTGTGACAGCTGGAAAACCCTTTGGTGGTTTTTGGTTTTCTTACAGAATCTCAGTAGAAGTTAAATCAATGCACAAATGAAAAAAGTCACTTCTGCTTACTGGTCTGAAAACATGAAAGGCTCAAAATATGGTTTTATGTAAATATTATGAGATTAATATATGTTAATCCTTATACTGTTTCCTATGGGATTCCCTGTCACCCTGTTTCCTTTCAACTGTAACTCCCTAGGAGTTGACAATGAACCATAGAGCTACTGGCAGGTTATCTCCCATGAAATCAAGGTGTATGTCATTTGGTTTGGGCCTGTTACTTTTGCCCCAGTGTCTTTTGGGCCTGTTGGATGATTTCAACCATGTACAACAAAAGAAAGGAAACCTGAGGCCTACTTAGGAGTCTGTGACAAATTCTGTGAAAACATGCAGCTTAGTATCTACTAATACTTCTGTTTTGGGAATATAAAAGTACCTGACCACGTAATCATTAGCTACCAAAGAATTAGCACAAGAGATCTGGCAAATGTAACAGTCATGGAAACACAGCAGTTGAGAGTATGCATCATGAATGAAAAATGGTGTGACCAGCAGGAGCAGGGAGGTGATGGTGCCCAGGACTCACACTCGTGAGACCACATCTTGAGTACTGGGTCCAGTTTTGGGCATCGCAGGATAAGAAGGACATTGAGGTGCTGGAGCAGGTCATGAGAGGGGCAATAAGACTGGTGAGAGCGCTGGAAGACATGCCTTATGAGGACCAGCTGAGAGAACTGGGGTTGTTTTGTCTAGAGAAGAGGAGACTGAGATGAGACCTTACTGCTCTCTACAACTCCCTAAAAGGAGGTTGTAGCGAGGCTGGTGTTGGTCACTTCTCCCAAATTACTGATGATAAGATGAGAGGAAATAGCCTCAAGTTGTGCCAGGGAAGATTTCAATTAGATATTAGGAAGGACTTCACTGAGAGAGTGGTTAGACACTGGAACGGGCTGCCCAGGGAGGTGGTGGAGTCATCAGCCCTGGCAGTGTTCAAAAAACGAGTGGATGTGGCAATTGAGGCTGTGGTCTAGTGACTAGGGAAATGCTGGGAGGAAGATTGGACTTGATGATCCTGGAGGTCCTTTCCAACACAGTGATTCTGTGATCATCGAAAGGCACTGAATGGTGAAATGCAGAGCTTCAGGAAAGCCAGGTTTGGTATCACCAGTGCTCGTGGAAATCCTCGTTGGTAAGCGGAAAACAGTCTTTGGCAGCAGAAAGGATCACTCCCAATTTGCATGTTAAAGGATAATTTCTAGGGACTTCATTCTCAGCACAGAATATGAACTGTTCTTAGAGATACAGGAGCTGGAGAAAATTCTGCCTCTGTGCTCATCTCAGAAGTGCTCTAAGCAGTTTAGTAGTAAACAGTACTTGTTTAGCTTTAGTGAAAGGGTTCTGTTGAAGCCACCATATGCTTCACATGTTATACTCTTATGAAAACATTTTAAATGATGTTCACATTATAGATCTGGGGAGTCAGTGAGGAGTTTTGCTGCCTGTGCAATCCAGATGGAAATAGGGTTTTAAATGGAATACTTCATGACCCTGCTAGAGAAGACGTAAGATCAATCAGAAGAAGATATATCCCATCTAGCTGGTTTCTGAGTTTTTTCCTGTGTTGAGAGACAAGCAGTCCTGTGTGTTTTCCATGGAAGGTCATGGCTTTTTCATATGCACTATTAGCTCATAGCTGCATGAAGGGCTGTTTCATTGGCTGCCATGCTGAAATCATCAAGTGCATTTCAACTGCAATTGCACTGTCTAGATTTAAAAATATTTTCCATATTACAGTGTATTTCTATAATTTAACAACGAAAACTACTTTCAGCTACTGTCTGCTAAATTGGTGGGGGGATGTATGTTTCCATTCACTTGGAAAAAAAGAACAACTATGTTCTTGTACCATGAGGTTTCTGTTTTTAAAAACATTAAACTCATGCTGTTAAAGACAAAAATTCCAGGTGTCTATAGTGAGAAAGATTGTGGTCCTCATTCTCTCCAAAGCCTTAGCTTTTTTTATATATTTCTTTTAAGTACATTATTATTTGCACAGTGAAATTAGCTTGGCAAAAGGGATGAAAACCCTTGTCAGAGCACTTTTAGCAAAAAGATCAAAGGAATTAAATACAAATTCTCTCCAAGGTGAGCATGTGGTTTATTTCTTTTTTGAACAGAGAAGCCTTGGATTAATTACTTATAATTTAAAATCAAGCCAATGGATGGAAAGGAAGTCTTTTGAAAGAGCACTGCAGTTTGCTTCTTGGAGTGAACAGTATTTTAGTAGGGTGACTAACAATGTCCATTTTTATTTTTAACCTCTGACCTGTGCCCTCCCCACCCCTTTACCTAACCCTTTCCATTTGCCCTGGTCAGTTAACAGGCAGGAGCATTTGAAAGCAATCATGGATGACTATGATATCAGGTCTGCTGCCAGCATTTTAGCATCTGTTAAAGAGCAAGAAGCTCGCTTCGAGCGGCTTACCCGTGCGCTTGAGGAAGAGCAGCGCAATGTCTCCCTGCAACTTGAGCGTGCCAATCAGCCAGCAGACCGAATGAGCATCTGCAACATTGGCAACGGCCAGCCACTGGCGACCGCCTGGCAGCAGCTCGTACTGCAGGTAACAGCCTGCTCCTTTTACCTCTTCCTAGAGTTCACCTGTTCCAGAATTTCCCATTCCAGAAAGTCAGGTGCATCTTGTTCCTTGTCGGCATTTCATTCCATAGCTTGTCTTCTGATCCCCCAGAGCTGATGTGCTTCATGGATTAATTCAGTAGCCCACACTTCAGAGCCTTGGCGTAGAAATTGCTCTTACTGGTTCATGGGATACTTTTAAAAATGTGTGTGTGCATCCTTGAGCATTAAATCTTGGAGAGAAATCTTCACACCCTCCTCTAAATCTGTGTACTTGCTGTAAGTATGGTGATGTGCTGGTGATTGAAAAACAAGGCTGAATCATAATCTCCATAGCAAACAAAATTTCCATTAGAAATAGTTGGACTTTGAATAGAGAAAACAGCATGAAAAGCAGGGATTTCCCTCCTGCAAAGTCTTATTGTTTGTGTACGGAGGACTTCATAATTTGCTTCTCATGTTTTTCGAATTGATAGACTTGATTTTAATGATGCAAACTTGCTTTGCGGTAGCCTTAGATTTCCAAATAGTGTTTAGCTTGATATGTGTTCTTTAACTGTTTAAAGTGTAATATGTGTAATGACAAACTACTTGCATCTCTAATTTACTTAAGCTTGCAAATCACTGTGACATGTGAGGTAAGTCATGCAGAAGCAATAGTACCATTTGTGAAGGCCTGTTTCCTAAGAAAACATTGCTCAATTCAGAGAGAAACTCCAGGCTATGGGGATTCTAAAGTTGCTTCCCAATTAAACCAGACTGTTCTACAATTATACTTGCATTGAGCTGTATTCAGGAAGGCTCTACATTATAGTATGTTAGCAGAGCTTTTCTATTTACAGCTGCCATGTTTCTGTACATGTAGATGCTTGAATATGGGACTTGATGTGAAAGGAGCAGCCTGCACTGGTCAGGCTAAAATTCTGACAGCAGCTGGTAGGAGCTACTGTAGGTTGTTACCCTCCGATTAGCAGCTGGGCCAGGGAGAGAGAGGGGTGATGTGCTTACATAGTTTTTTATAGAAAAAAGGACAAGTTCACCTTCACTTTTTCTGAATGACTTTGTGCAAAGTGTCTGATTAATAGCTCCAGAATGAAATTCTTTATCCACAAAACTGATGAAGCATGAGCTTTCTGCAGTGTTATGGCTTAAGGTCTAACCACTTCCAGGAAAACTTAATAAAAGAGTTTAAGTTGCTGGGGTCTACGTGACTCTTATGGAGAAACAGCCCCTGTAAGTGACCCCAGACTGAATCTGTGTACACTCATCTCATTGCCACTGGGTGAGGGGAGCTTTAGTTCACAAATAATTAGTGTTGAGGTTTTTAAAGTAGCTCGTATATGAATAAAATGATTGAATAGCTAAATATGCACAGTTAAGAATTAATGTAAGGTTATTTGTGTGAATTTTCATTAAGCGTACTGAGAGCCAAATTCCTCCCTGACTTAATAGAATTAATTAAATAGTGTTTAAATGAAGGATGGAACCTGTACATTCAGTCTTATGCAGAATATATGATTTCATCTTTACTATTACATACCGTGTCTCATTATTAAGAGTACACAAAGCAAAAGCCACTCTGTACTCTGCTGTCTGTAAGGATTGCTCACATGCTTTAGTGAAATGCAGCTCTCTCTGAAGCTTTGTTTCAGTGAGGACTGACTGATTTCTGCTTATCATCCTAGTCAACCTTTTGTTGTAAGTAATATTACAAAATAACTCAAGTAGTACCTTTTGTTGCATAGGTGATTATATATAATCTAGTTATTCTGAACAGAATTTGGGCAAAAAATGAAGGTTAACTCAATTTTATGAAAATGCCAAATAATCTTTAATGATCTCCACAACAAGGCATCAATTTTCTATGTTGTTTGATTGCCAAAGTGGAATCTGTTGAAGGGATTTGTTAAGGAAGTGTGTATAGACAAGGCTTCAAGGCTTTGTTGACAGAGTCTCTCTCAGTAGTTCTTTGTCATATGTGCTCCAAAACTTATGCCCTTCTTAGAAAAGAAAATTAAACTTGACTCTTTTTTTTTTTTTTTTTTTTTAATTTTAGGAAGGGAAAAATAGTATATAGACAATGTGCCAGAAGTGTAATAGTTTTCTATTCAAAAGACAAAATCAAAGTCTTATGCAGATAGTGATTCTTATTAATTTGTTGTGGATTTTTTTTGCTGGCCACTCTTCTTTTTTTTTTTTTTTTTTTTTTTAAATACCAACTTCAAATTCATTCCATAACAATAGGTCTTTGTCCTAGGCAGCCCATTTAGACACTTTATTCACTTACTGGTGAGTTCTGCTTGTTCAGTGTGAATTTACGGTACTCAAATGGAACATGTGAACTGTGGTGCTCTTGTTAACATTTGCTAGGAAGTGTATGTGGTATTGTGTCTTTTGGCCCCTGACACAAAATACCATATCTGCAAATGAGGTCAGGGATGTGCTGTAACTGCCAAAAAATGTGTGCATAAACTTTTTAATTTTACATTAAGAAAGTGTGTGGGATTTTTCTGAAAAGTATCTTAAAGTTGTTTTTAACTGGAAAAGTTGATTACTTGGACAATCTAAACAAATCCTTAATGGTTTGCTCAGATATTAATTAGAAATAGCTGAGGTTATTCTTCAGTGGGAATTTTTCCCAGAGCAGGTGTCCCTGGGTGATGCCCAAAAAGAAGTTCTAAATGTTGTTGCAGTGTTTCACATTAATATTAGAGTCTTCGGTTGAGAGAGTGGCCAAAGCAGTCAGGTTTTCATAGCACAATATAGAAGGTGGGGCCTGCCAAACCTTCAGGCTGTGCAGTGGTTTTGTACCCAACTTTCCATCCTGCAAGAGGCAATAATCAGCTATTGCTGTTTGAGCAGCTAGCTTAAACCAGCACAGTTCTGTGAAGAGGGGCAAAAGTGCTGTGTGTGGCTAATGCTGTTGAATAAGTGGGTAAATGTAGCTTCTGCCAGTCTCAAAGGCTGGCTTCAACTAGAGTTTGCTGCTGAATATACTACCAGTGACATGAATTAGGGTGTTTCAACTCTAGAACTTTTGATATATGTGCAACATTATACATGTGTTACTGTGGATTTTGAACTGGTCAAATAAAGTGCTATTCCAGCTCTTGGACAAAATGTCATTGGTTACTCAATAAAAAGCTCTGCGTTCAGTACTCTGAAAAATCTAACATTTAATGAAATTTTAATCATAAAGCTTTTATCTGGTTAATAAAAATCTCCTACGAATCCTTCTAGTTTTTAAGGATGTTCTTGACTTTGTTCCCTACTCTGTCTTTGAGATTGGCTGCCCATTGCTATTTGTTTCTGAAAGTCAAAATGCGGTTGTACTAAAAGAAGCAGAGCCGTCTGTTCATGTGTATTTGTGTTTGCCTCTCTAATTTCTGCAGTAAAGAATGTAAAAAAATATGGTTTTTGGTTGTTATAGTATCCTAAACTGTGGGAGTCCTTGGCAGTCTTTGCCTTTTTACTGGTTAACCAACACAGACATAGTCCAATAAGCTTCTTAGTCACTGGTGAGTAGCACCCATTGTGTGTCTTCCAGATGTTAAAGTACGTGGTTGATAACGGTTGTTTATAAGCTTGATAAATCTTAATATTTTTCATGCAAGAGGTATTTATTTTTATCTACCTGTTTTTATTTCACTGCAAATCATCATTTTGCTGCTTTTCACAGTGGGAACCAAAGCTGGGCAGGGACAAGACAGGAAAGCACATGTGTAGGGTATGTACTACAGTGGGCTGAATGCACAAAGCTCCCATGTAGTCACTGGATAGCTAACCATTCACAGCATAACTTTTTAATATTAAAGAATATTCTCCCTTTTTAAGAAACTTTTATTAAAACATCAGACATGTGAAACTTATTAAACACAGGCGATATCCTGAGTTGGTTTCAGTTGGCACAGCTCCACAGGTTTCAGAGAAGCTCTGTCAAGGCTGATCAGCTGGGGAGCCCAACGACATTTGCATTCAAAGACTGTTTCCTCATTGGTACCCACTGACAATTTCTATTCCTGTTAATGTTTCATAAACAAAAAAAAGTATAGCATTCAATAAACCTCTTTTGCCAACAAATACGCTGTAACAATACTTTGACTTCAGTGATTTTGCAGTGACCTATAGGGATTTGAAGGGGTTCCTGTCATAAAAAAGGTAGGTATTTTTCCCCCTTCTTACAGGCAGGAAAGCTGTGGGAGTTGCCCGGTCTCACGTAGCATAAATAACAGAGATCAGCCCCTTGCATGCTGGTGCAGAGTATGTCTTACCAGATTGATTCTTATGCCTGCAAGAAGTAACATAAGTTGATCTTTGCAAGTTTTTGCACTGACAAAATAATCCAATAATTAAAAATTTATTTCATTTTACTGTTATTTCCATTCTTTTAGGTTCCTTGTGGTGGCTTTTTTGGGACTGTTTTATGTTTGGTTTTTTAGATATATCATCTGGTAGATTTGGCTAATTCACTCTGGTGCACGGGTTTTTTAGAATTACATTTTTTTGTTTAAAACCTAGTGGTATTAAATAACTGGTCTTGTTGCAAGTTTTATAGAATTCTGCTGTACTTTATGGAATACTTTTTACACATTGGACAACAGATCCTGTAAGAAGGAATCTCCATTACAATCTGATGCCACAGATAGGGTAAAGGCTGCTGAGGAGTGGTGGCTGAGCAAGGGCTTCAGGATTTGTGGTGTGCTTCCTAGAGGTCTGTCAGTCAACGAACATGTGCCAGGAGACCTATAACTGCAGCTCTAAGTTAAATTGGTTTTAGTGACTAGTTTCTTCCCCTAAAAAGGAGTGATAAAATAGACTCTTCTGTTTTCAAAAGCAAAATACAAGTTTTGGATCCTGTTTTGACTTTAAACTTCAATCCAGCCAGCTTCACTGATACATTCTTGACTCAGCATTGGGCCAGCAGCTGCAAAGGTTTCATCCTGCCAGTCTGGTTTGCTGTTTCACACCATGGAAGAACGAGGCATGCTGAGATTCTTAATGGTGAAGTGCACAAGTGCACCACTGTATAAGCTGAAATTTCTAATAATGATTTCTGAATTAGAATAGTGTGAGCCTGATGAGTATAGCTTAATGCCTTGTACTTATGTAGCTATTACAACTGGTAAGATACTTTATTATACAGGCTTCTCACTTGCTGTTTGTGAAGCTGTGTGTGATTGTGCAACTGCAGTAAATGTGGCATGAATATGGTGTTGGAGGCAGAACTGAGCTTGTTTGTACCTTTTGTAATACCATGCACAATAATTTGGCCCCTTAGACATAACTGAGACAGACTTTCCTGAAGTAGGGCCTTTGATTATGTCATTTATAAAGCCTTATTAATGACTCACTGAAGCCAGCTCATTTTGTACTAGCTTGATTATTTCACTACAGATTTGGACTTTTTTTTCTCTATGATAAGAGAAAATTTTTTTTCATGTTTCTCTAGGTTTGGCTTATGCTTGACCATGCTTTTTCATAAATCATGTTGTTCCATAATATTCCCTAAATGTTCCCTAACCTTGTGTTTAATTAAGTATTAACAAAACAGAGGTGAAAAGGAAGGAACCTACTGTTTTGGGTTGTTTGGTTTTTGTGGTGTTTGGGTTGTTTTTTGTTTGTGTGTTTTTTTCCTGTTAACAACCTCTCCAAAAAAGACAAGCAAACCGCCTCCCAGCAGACAGTACCCCCAAAGGGCCATTTTGAAATGTCAGTAATCAACCAGCTAATTAAAATAATTTTTTCCTCAGTTTGCAACTGTGATTATACCTGTTCAAGGAAAATCGGCTTATGGGAAAAAACTACAGAATATTTTCATAGTTAGGATTTGGATCAACTTATGTTCCAGAGAAACAGCACCTGTTTAAAAACTAACAAACACATTTTGCCTTTTTTGGTTTTTGTTTAATTCTTAGGCAGGTATTTTGTAGCCATAATTGAGCACCAATATTCTTCAGTCTTTCTGTTAATCTGAGGTACCTGTGACTTCTGCCAAAAATTACATTCTATGAATTGAGTGTTGGTCTCAAGTAAAAGGTGAACTCTAAACCACACCAGAACACATGGCGAGAATTTTAAAAAAATACAAGAAGATTAGCTCAAATTGCTTTTCTAAGAAAATACCATCAAGTTAACCTTTCTGAGTTACAGTTTGGGCAACAATAACTCTTCTGTCTGTATTTCATTACTTTTGTTTAAGATTCTTCACTCCACACTGACATAGTGCAGACTGTTGGAATACAGAGACTGTTTCCACTGCTTTGATAGTTAGAACATGGGTGCATTAATATTGTATATACATTTGAACATATTCAGAAAAGAAGGAAAAATGGATTCTGAGCTGCACTGAGTCATTGGCATATGTTTTTTTTCTTCTCCATCTCATACAGAACACAGTTCCATCTTTGCATGAAAAGTTTTATGTAATTAGTTGTAGTTTGTAGGGCCTCTTAGCTTACTTTGTTATATAACATATTGATGCTTATATTAAGGGACTGAC
This sequence comes from Merops nubicus, assembly GCF_000691845.1. Lineage (NCBI taxonomy): Eukaryota > Metazoa > Chordata > Aves > Coraciiformes > Meropidae > Merops > Merops nubicus. Next base: position 93,744 of record NW_008628966.1, read on the forward strand.
AGCAGGGAAAATTACTTTGAGTTGTTTTTTTTTTTTCCTTCTTACACGTAAGGTCAGGTACAGGCAACAATGCTGTTGGTTCATGACAGCTCTCTGGTACTATTACAGTGCCAAATACCCAGGGGAAAAAAATAAATCATTGCTAGTTAACCCATGTGTGTTCTACTTCTGCTGGTACTGAGCAGATTGCAAAATGTTGAAAGAGTTTATAGGGATAGTTCTAATTCCTTTATAAAACCAGTGGAAACCACAGAAATATAAGTTCTGATGCAAGGGTACAGTTCTGTGTCAGTCATACGGTGCCTGTTCTCCAGCCAGCTGCTGGTGCCCTTGCTCTCAGCTCCCCTTTCCTCTGTAATCCAGCTCTTCTCTTCTGGTGGCCCACAGATCACTCTGCAGTTACACATCCCTTGGCTGTGCCATTGCCCTGAGCCTGTAAATTCAGTAGGTATGAGCAGTCCTACTTAATTTCTAGAAATGACCTGGGTCAGGTTTCAGCTTTGCATACATACAACTATTCAAAGGTTCCAGGGGGGAAGGAAGGGGGAGATTTGGGAATGTGATTCCCACGGGAGAATGACTTCTTAGGTCAGAATTCAGTGTGAGCTGAGAGATATTTGCAGTACCTATGAACCCCAGCAGTTAGGAACTAGACCAGAAGCCATTACTCAGCTACTTTTCAAGGAGACGGGTTCCCCAGGCATGAGGTAGGATCCCGTCTCTGGCTTCTATGTGTTGGGGATGATAATAGTTGAGTTTAGCTTGGAGATGGGAACTTTAGCTGCCTTTATGGACATCGTTCTAGCTCTCTGAAGGCATCAGCTTCTGGATTACAGTGAGTTGGGACCTTTTGCTGATAGCTTAGCAACAGTGGAAACTGGAAACAGGGAACTGATGTTTCTGAGGGCCAAAAAACTGTAAGACAGTGTTGCTAAGCCAGCCTGCACCTCCCAGGAACTCCACTAGAGCAGTAGCTCTCTTGGAATTGCTGCAGATGTTTTGAATAGAGACTTCCCAAAGTGACAATGTGTCATGTTGCACTATTGTGAGCTCAAGAGACCTCCTGCTATTAGGCTCTCTGCTTGGATTACCCAAATTCCAAAAGAAATCCTAGAACCTGCTTCCTGTATTGCAGAGGAATGTGATAGCATAAGGCTAACAGGAAAAAAAAAAAAAAAAAAAAAGAATTTGTGTAACAGGTATTGTGGTATATATCATATGAGAGCCTTAGGAAGATTGACTCAAAATAGTATTCCTGCAAGAATTTACATTTCCTGGTTTTTCTATTTCTTGTTATAGCTTCTCCCCTATGATTATTCTTCAGTCTTCATTTAAGGCCTTAGATGGTAAAAGCACAGATACAACAGTGAATGGGAATATTGGCATCAATTTCAGCAACAGCTAAGGTTTGACCAGCTGCATCAGAAGCTGTGAAGTGCTTTCCAGAGGAGATTTATTTGATAAGCCAACCATCTAAACCCCACTTATTAGAGTTACTTGGGGCTCAGATCTGCTGGCATGCAGCAGAATCCACTCAAAATCTGATGCATTATCTGAGAACTGTTTGTATAAAGCTTTGTCAGCAAATCTAGTTTAAAAAGTAAATCCTAAAGGATTCATGAAAAAAAGGTTTCAAAGGGACCCTAGCAACTGAGAAACTGACCCTCTGTTGGGTATAGAAAGAACTTATTCTTTCCAAAACGATGATTTGTTTTATAGTTTTACATGTGCAGGTTGAAAATACGTTTTTTAGCGCAAAGTTGCACGCATTTGCAGAAATCTCACTTTTCTCACTATCAACAGTACCTCACGTTGTCTCACACTTCATCTCTTCAGTATGTGCTGTGCAACTTTCTATGGTAATGGCTAAATTCCAAAGTGCCATCTAATGTTTGTCAGCAGGACAGCAACTGGTTTATGCTAATGATTATAACAGTGCAAAGCAATGACTACATTTACCCTAAGCATCTCAGAAATATTTTTTGCTGTTTCATTTACCTTGCTTGGAAAATCTCAACTTCTTTTGGTTTTGGTGATTTTTTTTTTTTTTTTTTAATTAAATGAGGTTTTGGAAGCAAGTGAATGGCAAAAATTTTCTTACTTTGCCGAGAGCTGTGAAAGAATCATTTTCCACAACTGTTAACCTTTCTGGCCTGGAACTGTGCCAGTTTTAAATTAAAAATGATGTAATTTGAATAACAAAATCAGTGTCATAATAATTTTTCATTATTTTACATTGCTTTCCCAATAGAACAATGTTTTCTTCTAGAAGTACATATAAGAGACACACATTAAAGATAAATTCTGCTTGCTGTGTCTACCTTATTATGTAAATGGACATCTAGGTTTTTCTATGCATAATGCTTCAGAGTGTTGGAAAATCACTAAGTGTAACTGCCAGTAATTATTAAAAACATCTTACAACAGGAACATTCACATGTAAACATTAAAACATTAAAGTGTAATTTCAGGTTTAACAGGAATTTTTTTAAAACAGCTTTCTGGTCACATTTACCACATTTGCTTCTTGATAATTAACATGAAAATATCTTACATTTTGAAGTTGTGCTTTATTTTGCATGTTCTGCTGCTTGTTTATTTCTGAGCTCAGCAGAATGTGATTAGTTGTACTGGCTTTTAAAGATGTTTTAATTCTACATTTTAGTTCTCAAGCATACTACTGTACAAGTTCAGCTGGGATGTTCAGGAAGAAAGATTTTAAACCTTCACAAAACCTTTTTGCACTACATCTCTCAGTTTTATGAAAAGCTTTTGTTACTAATACAGGCCTTGATCCATACATGTACAAGCAAGGCAGACCTTTATCCCTACAAGGCATTGTACAGGAGGCAGTTGGTCTTTGTAAGCCTCTATCCTTACAGAGCCACATGGAGCTGCAAGAATGTTTTGAAGAAACTTTAAAACCAGCAAGCAGGCAAACAGGCAATTTCCCCTTCCTCTGAGCCCTTTGAGCTTTGGACTTAAAGGGTTCAACCTGGCTTTTAAAACCAGAAATTTTCAACAATTCCATTTCAGCTGTCTCCAGTATCTCTAAGCTCTTGTGAACTAATACTGAAAGAGCCTAAAATGAATGTTGGGTTATGATGACACTGATAAATTACTTAGCCTTTTGCTAGCTTAGACCATATCGTTAATGGTTCAAATTGGGCTCTTGCTTGCTTTGTCACAAATATGGAGTAATTCAGTGAAGTCATCAGCCTGACTGAGAACAGAATGGCCAAAGATGGCCATGGGCAGCCTGAGGCTGCATGCCAACTATAATTAAAGCCTTTGATTTAAATAAATGTTACAGTTTACTCTTTATAGATATTTTTTATAAAGCAAACCACCAAACCCTAAAACTGCTTCCCTTTTTAAGTTACCAAATTGCTAGGTCTTTGAAGAGAATATTTTTTTAACCATAGTTGCGGTGACTGGGAACTGCTATAGAATACTGGTAGAGTTCATTTTAGGGACTTAATCTAAAATGTATCTTTAGCTGCTGGCATTTTTAGAATACTGTAGTTAAAGATTGAAAAGAACTATAGTCTCAGTGTTTCTAACCTATCTTGATTAGCTCATCTTCCTTTTTGCAGTCTTATTTTCATATTTAAGTATTTCAAATAAAATCAACTTGCTCTGGAATGAATCTTCATACTCAGAAACCTTAATTCTCTCTTCAAAAGAAAATCCAAAACAGCTTCAGGTTTTGGTTTGAGGAGGATAGTAATTACCATAAAAATCATCTGGTTGTACAGACAGCTATCAATCCAGTACATAATGGCAAACCACATTTTTGCCCTCTCAATGAGGGAGTGGCCATGTTAAGCTGATTCTTCTGAGCAAGTCATTGTAATGTGCAGCTTGAAATACAGCACAAATTATCTGGAAAATCCAAAAACCAAAACAAAATCTAAGAAATGAAAAATTATCAATACTGAGTCTTTCTTTCTTGTGTTTGAGTGTCTTTGTTTTCCTTTCCAGTAACTACAGTAAGAAACTAGGGTATCAGTACCAACCTTAAATTTTATTTGTTTTCCTTGCTCTTGTCATTCTGTTATAAATGTAATGCTGTTTTAATATTTTTTTTTAACTGGAGGATATTTTTTCTATTTTATCCCTGTAAATTATCGTTGATTCTTATCTAAATGAAGCTGCTGGGAAGAAACGTAGGTTGTTCATTCAGCTGTGACCTATCTGCAGTGACATGGAGCTTCCTCTGTCCTTTATATCCAATGTAAGCGGTGCTGTCACCGGTCTGTCCTTGTTCTCATCCTGTCATATGACAACTTGGATGAAATGGAGTTGACTGATATTAGATGTAGCAAGATGGAAGCAGTGTTTGTATACAAATGAAAATCGCCTGAACTTGTGGAAATGCCTAATGGTGTTTCTCTGCAGAAAGTGTCTGCTTCCTCTTTGCCATATTGTTCTTCAGCCTTGTGATCCTTTAGACCTCTTTAATACTGGATCCTTTCATAAGGATGACACAAAAAATCATCCTCCATTTATATACAACTGCTCCCCGACTGAGCCAATCTCACATTGTCTCCATTTCTAACCTTGCAGTATGAAAGCAAAAAGATTGTCAAAACCACGTTGATGGAAATGTTAGAAATATCCTGGTGGATTTGTCCTACTAGAATCATGTCATGATTTTTGAGCAAGTATAGATGCTTTGAGAGGGCTCGTGTGACTTTTCAAATATACTTAAAAATTATGGAAATGCTAATGGAAAAATTTCAAAATATATCTCGGAGATACAAGTGTTCTGGTTTCATCCATCTGTATTAAAATCATGACAGTAGAGCACACTGACACATCATAGTGTACTTTAGTTCTCTCGCCTTGTTTATTTGCTGCTTGAAATTCAGAACAATAAAATATCCTCGGCATGGAAGCACCTATATGAATATAGGTTATCTGAATCTGAGAGGTGCCATGGGTGATCTGGTGCTTTTACCTTTATGGTTAGTTGGGATTCTTGATTCATCATGTGCCTGCTTGCTCTGTTGGGTTTATGGAAGCTACATATCACTGAAGCCATATGTTATGTTTCCAGGCAGAGCTGTAAACCATTTCATTTTTACTGCTGCTGAGAGCAGATCAATCTATAGTGCAGCACTAGTGATGAAGAATTTTTTAAGGGTAATGGGAGAAAGTAAAAAGAAAGAGAGCTTGGCCCAGATACTGTACTACTTCATCTTCCAGAGAATTAAATCCTTTCCTACTTATAAATTTTTTAATTACTCAGAGAAAAGAAAGAAGGTTTTCACCCTACTTTTGCAACTGGGAAAAATGTGACAGATTAAGAAATTAAGGTTCTTTCAAAAAAAAGGTGGAAAGAGGGGAGGTTGCAATGTAGTCAGCAGTCTGATACTAATGGATAGAGTGTTTGTTGCCAGAATTTGGAAGTTCAGTATAACCTTAGAGATCTAATCTATAACTCTTATTTAAGTAATTAGTTCTTTTACTTCAGCACTGCCAAATCCCAGCATTCAGAATTATATAAAACGGTAAACTATTGCAAGCAGCTAAGAAATAAGGGGACTTGAGATGTATTTTGCCTTTTTTTTAAATTATTTTAATCTCTGGCTTTGAGTCATAACATTTTCAAAATTTACTTTACAAACAGAAGGCCTACCAGCATATGTTATATTTTTTAAAAGATAAATTATGTTTTTAAATAACAACCTGACTCCAGAAGATGGGACTTAAAAATTCAGCAATGTTAATCTTGCATGGCTTGCACAAATACCTGTGGGTTTACAACGTGAGAGACTTCTGTGAGTAAGAATTGGCAAATCCATTCAGGAAGGTTTTCCGCTTTGTCGTTTTGTATGCAAGAGTAGCTACTGCAGTGCCCTATAGATACAGACCTTATAATGTTTTTTTTTTCTTTAACAGTGTACAAAGGTCTGGCACATATCCATGTGCATGCCCAAACTGAATGGTACTTTTCTATGCCAGCATGGCCTCAACAAAAGTTGAGCTATTTTAGTTTGTTAACGGAAGAAAAGTTGGACAAGGAAAAAGGGGAGTGGGGGGTGACTGCTGTACAAAAGTAGGAGACCCATACAAAATTCCTTTTGCTTTGTTTTGGCCTTTAAGTGTTTTATTAACGGCCACTAGTGGTTGCCTCTGAATTATTCCACTGTAGATAGAGCATATTTTTTCCCTCCAGAACTTTGCTTCACTGAACTTTGTGGAGTATCTACCCTTGCCTTTGTCAACCTTTATGGAATCTATTTTTAAACAAGTGAGGATCAGAGTTGGGCAACATAGTTCCACCGTTTTTCTTTGCCCCTAAAATACAAAGCCTTAGCTGTAATATTCAGCTGGAATGCTGACATTGGCAGTAACAGGAAGGCTGAAATTAGGATTAAATAGGTCTGAAGTAATGTCAGGGTAGGAGATAACACTTTTTTGTGTTGACCTGGTTGGACTGATATTAATTCACATGTTAATTACATTAGCACTGGAAGTATGTTTTAGAATTGTCAGGGAACCTGAAGCCGGGATGAAATTACACTTTTGTGCGAAAGCACCTATTCTGATAATTAAGGATTAAATTGTGATGTACCTTCCTTTCTGCTCCATAGCTTGCCTTGCTGTCTGACTATCCCTGTTTTCCAGGGATATTCTCTAATTTGATTCCAGTAGCTTTCAGCCCCTAATTGCCACTGTTCAGCCACCGGCTGTTCCAGTGGCAGATTTATTTATTGCTTTGACTTGCTACAGGAACCTTGTACAGAAGGGGAAGACCAACCATGACCCCTTGGCTGGTGGCTGCAAATAGTGCTGGTTATTTAGCACGGGGGTGAGGACTTAGCTGGCTGCCTCTCCGACCTGGTTAACTGCTTACACCTGAAGGATGAGGCTTTAGTGCCTGCACTGGGCACAGGTGGGTCATGGAGCACGAAAGCCTTCACGTTTAGTTACAGTTGGTTTACACCTAGGTTTCTTTCTTGTATGACTTGATGTCTTAGTATATTTATTAATCCCTACCCCTTCTGCCATTTCTTGGAAAAGGCAGAAACAAGGATCAGATGCTAAAACAAGAAGTATGGGAGGTTTTCCTCCTTCCCATGGATTTCATGGATGTTCACAGCCCTGCAGCCTGTTCAGAGACCGAGTTAAAAGCTGAGTACTTACTAGCAATAACTGGATGTGAAAACCATGCTGTATCATGCTGTGAAGCCCCAGTTTTTGTTGCAGAATGTGGTAGATGTACGGTATAGCACATCTGGCATTCATTTTGGTAATGAGTAATTTATCAAGACAGTCTTCTAATGAATGTGGGCCAGGTTTGTTGGCAGGTGAATGGCTTTATAAAATGAGGCCGGGGTAGTCTGAGCTGTAAGCTTCGCTGCAGCTGTGTGAGATAGGAAAGGGAGGAGACTGATGGAAGATCATCTTTCGCTGGTGTCGGCACGTTAGGAGTGGCATTCATCTCGAAGTGCAAAAAGTAAGCGAGCAAGAGGATTTCCTTTCTTGTGCTTTCTCGTCAGCCCTCCCGAGGATTCAGGAGGCAGCCGCGCTCCCAGCGCGGGCGGCATCTGACGGCGTTCTGCCCCCGTGGCCGGCAGGTCTGCGCGCCTCACAGCAGCCGCTTCGCTTCGTGACATTCTCCCTCTTTGTCTTTCGGATCCAGCAGGAGCGAGCCGGGGGGC
>NW_008628967.1:0-9957 GCF_000691845.1 Merops nubicus
CTCTTCCCCAAGTGCAAAACTCGACAGAAGGGCAGGAGGCAGACACGTACAGCCTGTGACACAGGCAGGGCCACATTTTGTTATTATTAACCATATTATTATTATTATTATTAACAAATTTGGTTATTCGATACTCCTGAAGACATAGAGATTGAAGGAAGATTTGTAAAAACCTGTTACAACTCAGGGAAGAGACAGGGGGTCAAGGAAGCAACACAAGAATGCAATAAAATAAAGTAAGAATTAAATTACTGAAAGCAATTTCTACTTCTCAAGAACTGATGTAATGACAAAATCATAGGCATGCAGCAATATTACACAGAAGCTAAAGACTCTGGTAATGCATCTTCATCTTCAATCTCTCTTAGAATTCTTAATTGAAAAGAGTAAATGTTTGGAATCTGGCCCAGATCAGAACTTCAAGCCAAGAAAACTTCAGGCTGTGGAGATCAGTGGCTCTGAGCTATGAAGTGTCCATCCTCGAGGAGACATGGAACAACCCCAGGAAACACAAGAAGTTTCCCTGGAATTCCTCCCAGCCTTTCTTCTCACACTTCTCCTGCTTCCCCCCTTTAAATTCTACTCTTCCCCATTTCTTGCAGCCAACTGCCTCTCCTTGAACAAACACAACACCTTAATTACTCTGAGGATGAGCAGAAGCAAAGCTCCAGCACAGAAGCCACAGGGGAGTGGGCAGAAGGATGTTCCTAGTGGGGAGCTTGGCAAGGGTGAACTGGAGGGGCCTTGGGCTTGGCTTGGGCTCCACTTCAGATGGGCACTACAGGCAGGATTACTGCCCAGCCAGGCAAGGCTGCTGGGGCTAGGATGGCTTCCAGAAGGAGAAAAACTATGGGGTGAACTCTAAGGAGAAAAGACTTAAACTTGGGTTTGGGGTTTCAAAAAGAAAGGGTGGACTAGCTTGTTTTATTGGGTAATATCTGAAAGCCATCAGGGATGGAGGGCTAAAATATATGCTGCTGCTTTTGTTGACAAATGGTTCATATTTCCTTCTGAGTTGAGCTTGTGCCAACAGTTCGCGTACGGTGGGGTTAGGCTTCAAAATAAAGAGCAGGAAAAAATGGCTTTCTGGTGGTTCCTTGAAGACCTATAAAACATGGGCCAAGGTCCACCCATGAATCAAGTTCTTGAGCACTTTGTCCCTCTGAAAATGCATCTAATGTCTGCACCAAACCCAGGCTTAACAGCAGCTGAGGGAGCCCCCACCATCACTCAATAATTAACTGTAAGCCTTTTATCCCTGGCAGGGATTTAGAGGATCAAGAGTAAAATAGGTTCCTGAGGACAGTAGTCTGAACCCTAACCCGAAACCTCCCCTCAGCCCCAGCCATAGCCCAGTGATTTACAGCTCACATAAAATTCAGGACAAGCCTTTTGTCTTTAGGGACACCAGATTTAATCCTAGCTGAAGGCTTTCCAGAGCTGGCCAAGAAATGGGCTGCTGAGCCTGGAGCTGGGATGGTCATGTTGTCCTAACACAGCTCCTCCCCAAAGTGAGGGGTACCAGCCCCTCACAGAGCTCCCCTCCAACAAATGTGCCTTCGTGGGACTTCTATAACCTGCATCTCAAGAGCCTTCCTCGTGCACCATCCCACACAGAATGAAGAAATACCAGACAAGGATATAATACTGAAACAGATGTTTCTACTACCCAAATGAATAATTCCAACATTAACTCCAAAATCTTTAAAGCAGTCATGAGACTAACATGCAGAAGATGATCAGCCAAGGGAAGATTCAGTGGATGCAGGTAAATGCAATTCTTTTTCTGTGAGCACTACACACTAAACTGAGCTTCTATAGGTCTATAAATCTCAGATACTTCTTATTACAGGCATGGTGGAGATTATAAATCCCACTTAGGTTTTGGGATCTACAACTAATTCATGTAAATGTCGTTAGTTTTGGTGCCCTAACTAAATGAATCTGAGTTCAAATTCAGTAATCAAACCTTTTTAATGAGACCCTGAAAGCTGTGTTAGAACTGCCCTGAGTCACAGACACCAAAGCACGAAGGACTGAGCTCTGCAGCCAGGCTGGTGGCTTACAGAGGAGCTCCTCTGGCCTTTCCTGAAATCCCTCACCCAGGCCTGATCTCCTTCCAGCAGCCTGCTTCCACTCCTCTCAGATCTTCAAGAAGATTATCACTCTCAGATTTCATTTAAGTCTTCTCCTTTTCACTCTCCAAATCAGATAAGAAGCCCAGACAGAGATCCAGGATAGGGATGTGCTGCTTCTCCAAAGGATGCTTTTTTTCCCCTCTCCTTATCACCTTTCCCCAGCCAAGCCCAGAGCCATCATTACCCCAGCACAGCCAGGGAGAGAGGATTTCATTAAACCAAAGGGATGGGTTTCTGGGGGAGAAGGAGCCTCAGACCAAGGCTCTGCCCCTGCACAGCCCTTCTCTGGCTGAGCTCCTTCACCCATGCACAGCAGCAGGCAAGGGCTCCGAGCACCAGGGGAGAGCTTGAGGCACAAGGACACCCCCCCTGCCCCCCGTGTTTTGATGAGGGATCAGAATTAGAAAAATGCTTTTGATTATTGGCTGCTGTCAATCAATGACAGACACAATTATAATGAGACCAAGGAGAGCAAGGAGCCATCAATAAAAATTACAGAGATTGATTTTTGCATACCAGCACAGCAATAAATATAATCCAGACCTCACAGTCAAGGATACTTCAGTAACTTGCTACTCCATGCAGCAGTAAAACATGAAATTGCACTGAAGTAGAAATGTAATCTCCACAGATCTTCTCCTTCCCCACAAAATTCTAGTTCAACATTGATTTCTTCATGTTGAACAAACGGATCATGAGGCTGAAATGAAATAGGCAGATTCACTTTGAGCAGCCTTCTGAAAAAAAAAAACAAACAAACAAACCAAAAAATCACCAAAAAAACTCCCAGACTCATAGACTGGGTTGGGAGGAACCTTTACAGGTCATCTCATCCAACCCCCTGCAGGGACAGGGACATCCCCAGCTAGAGCAGGGTGCTCAGAGCTCTGGCCAACCTCCCCTGGGATGGTTCCAGGGATGGGGCAGTGACCACCTCTCTGGGCAGCCTGGGCCAGGGGCTCAACACCCTCAGGGTACAAAATCTCTTCCTTCTCTCTAGTCTAAATCTCCCTCTTTTAGTTTAAAACCACCACCCCTTATCCTGTTGGAGCAGGCCTTGATAAAAAACCTGTCTCCAGCGTTATGAACAGGTCCCTTGAAGTCCTGGCAGCCCCCAGGGGGTCTCCCCAGCTGGAGCCTTCTCCTCTCAGCTGCCCCAGCCCAACTCTCTCCTGCTGGGCTCCCAGCAGAGGGGTTCCCCCCTCGGGGCATTGCTGGGGCTCCTCTGGATGTGCTCCAGCAGCTCCCTGGCTCTGCTGTGCTGAGGACTGCAGGGCAGGACAGGGTGCTCCATCCTGGTGAAAATCCCCGTGCCACCCCCTCACTCAGCCTGTCCTAGATGTAAAAGCTCCAGCAAGATGCAGAAGTATTTTCTGCAGGCTCTAGGTGTGCAGAGCCTGTGGGTACAGTCAGGGATTGTTCCCCCTCTCCAGAAAATGACCCACAAAATGCAGCCAGGCCACGTATCCACCAGGACACTCCCACCAGCACCCCCCTGCCAGAACAAACAGGCTTTACCTTAAGCAGAGCAATCCTCTGTCACTGAATTGGGAGTTTTAACACGTGTCTCTGGTAGATGTGCCAAAAATAAGAGCATAATTTATTAATTTCCCCTATGCACGTTTGCTTCCCAGTTATCTTTCCAACTATTTGCTGCAAAAAAGTTAAAAAGGCAAAAAAAAAAAGGGAAGGAGAAGGCATCTCTAAAGGTTAAAACTTTGAGCCAGTTTCAACTTCAACACACATTAGTGTATTTTGCACTCATTCCTCCCAGTGACATTTCAAGCTTTGTTACAAATCAATCAGCATTTCCAAAAGCATTTGGAGGAGCAGGAAACTATACTGGATACAAATCCTACACCATCTATTATTCTTGCTATTCCACCCATTCTGATGAAAAACATTTCCAAGGTTATTTTAAAAGAAGCAAAGATTTATTTGAAGTTTCAGGACAGACAAAGGATTTCTGTGCAATGTTTCAGCAGCAGAATAAACTTCAGCAATACACATGGAATTTATTTCAAAGTGAGTGGGGTCAGGCACTTAGAAGGACAGAGCTTGTACTAACCTGGTAAGGGACAGTCTCAACTGTGCAACACTATCCAGGATGACATAGGAACACTGAAAAATATATGAAGTTCCTAAAAGTCATAAAATCCAGATGTAAGGTGGTGTCACACTCACTGCTGGCCTCCTGCAAACCCCCATGTTCACCCCAAGAGCTTGGTCTTGCTTGAGAACAGATGGGGTTTGTATTCTGACCCATTCCACCTTAGATCTCCTGTCAATCCAGGACATGTCAATGCTGTGAAGAACACACACGAGTGACACAAACACCTCCCCTTCCAAACCTTCCACACCCTCCTGCAGGGCCAGAGGAGAGCAGCATTTTTTAAGGTATTTTTAAAGATATTTTTCTCCTTGCTAATTCATTTCAGTGCCCAAGGGAGGAGTAAGTCAGCTTCTGGCCCCAGCAGTGCTGTGTTGAGCGTGGGGAAATAACCCATCTGGGTCATCTCCCAGTGACCAGCAGTGGGGAAAGTGTCCTGGGATGGGACACAGGGAGGTGCTCCTCAGCCAGGCTGATGCTGGGTGGGCAGAGCAAACCCACCAGTGCTGGAAGATGGCTGAGCTCTTCCAAAACAGCATCCCTCCTGGTTTTCCCCACTTCAGTGTGAGGAGAAACCAGTACCACAGCAGCTGGAATCCCTCTGAGCCCAGACTAACCAGCGGTGCACTGGGAGGAGGATGGAGATGCCACCTGATGGATAATTCCCAGCTCACAGCCTCACTCCTGGTCACCATTATTCCAAAGGAGGAGGAAATCACACTCCTGAGGATCACTATTCCCTCTGTAGGCTTCCAGGTGGAGCCTGGGGAGCTCAGCAGAGGTTTCAGAGGAGAGCATTTCCCAACGATGAGTAACCTGCTCTCATTTTCCATCTGCTGCCACTCTTCACGAGGCAGATTCAGCCAAAGCTTTCCTCAGCCCTCAGGTGATGATGGAGCACGACCCACAAAGTGACAGGAGGTCACAGATAATGCTGCCTTAAGCTGGGCAGTGGGAAAGCTCTGCTGGTGTTGTTTCACAGGAGCCTCCCCAGCCCCACAGCAGAGCCTTCAACCCCTGCCCTCTGGATGGCTTTAAAAAAGGGCATCAGAAGGGGACGTGGACACTGTGGAAATCAAACAGATCCAGTTTTGTGCCAAGTTTTCATTCACCTCTCTAAATGTATGCTCACATTTCCTAAGCTCTCTTCTCTCCCCACTCCCACTGAAATGAGAGAGAAATCCAGAGTTCAGGCAGGGAAGCTCTCATTAATTTTCTTGCCAATGCCAGCTTGGAATTGGTATGATGTTAAAGTGGAATGAATTTGACATCTACATTGTTTTGTAAATACATCTTTTAGAAGAGATGTAAGATTGTAACCCTTAAAGTACCTATACAGTCCTCAAGGAAACCATAAAAGCTTTTCATGAGGGCAAGAACATTGCAGCCACTACCCCAGCCTAATTTGCCTAATTACATACCTCCCTAAAATTCTCTTTATAGTTTCAACTGCATATGATAATTTCTTCCTATCCTCTCCTAAAAATGCTTTTAATTGTCCTTATGTGATGTTAATCAGCTGCTGAATCCACGCTCAGACCCAGTTTGTAGCAGCCATTTACCTGGCTCAGAGCTGTTAACACTCCCAGATCAAGAGTTTCAGAGGAAACCCAAATTTTTAATGTAAATTAAGCTACAGAGCAGAGATAAAAAAGCTCAATATTTATTAAAAGCCCATTTTAGAACAAACCCAATACCTGAATGCAGCTGTTTGAAATTCAGATTGGGTGACACCACACGTTCAGTTAAAGGAGATGGGGAAGAAATCTCCTGTGCTGTGTTTTGAGCCCCCTGCCTGGCTTCACCTCTGCCCCTGTGAGCAGGCTGCTTCTTTATTATGTAGGAAACAGCTTATTTGATCAATTTGCTCTATTTTTCTGCTCATGAATTCAGTGAGAGGTTTATCATTTTCCCGAGTTTACTAGAAATTACCTGCCAGATATAATTGCAGTAAATAAAACTTGTTCTGCAGCTCAGGCTTGTATGGTTCAAAACAAATGCCCACAATTACTGCACTTGTGGAGCGTGAGCTCCAGGGAGCAAGAACACAGGGAAGGAGAGGAGTTGGGGGTCAGGAAAAGGGCTGTGGGTGCCTCTAGTCCCTGGAGCTGGTCGCCAGGCTCCCTGTGGGCATTCTGTAAGTGCTTGCTCTACCTGCTCTGTCCTGGCAGGGGTACCCAGGCTGGCCAGGGCCTCCTCCCTGCAGATCCCAGCTGCTGGTGGGACCAAGGACCTCTATTCCCAGAGCTCCGTGAAGTGCTTGGCAGTTGGGTACTTGCCTAATCATAGAATCATCAAATGGGATGGGCTGGAAGGCACCTTAGAGATCATCAAGTGTAAACCCCCCTGTCACAGGCAGGGACCCCTCCCATGAGACCACGTTGCTCAAAGCCCCATCCAACCTCCCCTGGGATGGTTCCAGGGATGGGGCAGTGACCACCTCTCTGGGCAAGCTGGGCCAGGGGCTCAACACCCTCAGCATAACAAATTTCTTCTTTCCCTCTAGTCTAAATCCCCCACCTTTTAGTTTAAAACCATCACCTCTTGTCTAAAAAGTCTGTCCCCAGCTTCTTCCAGGCCCCTTTAAGCACTGGAAGGTCACAATAAGGTCCCCCTGGAGCCTTCTCTTCTCCAGGCTGAACCACCCCAACTCTGTCAGCATTTCTTTATAGCAGACACGGGTGCCCCAGAGGAGCCCAGGCACTTAATGGTGTATTTGAGCTGCTCCCCACCAAGTCTTCACAGAGCTCCACGTGCTGAACCTCTGCAGTGACCCCAAGAACAGGCGAGCACCCCAACTGCAGGAGAGGCACCCCTGGCACTGGTGGGGTGGGTGTCCCCTGGGGAGGAGGAGCATGTGTGTACAGTGTCCCCCTGTGTTCTCCTCCCCAGATACTGTGCCCCATGTGTCAGAGGAGAGGCTCCTGCTCCCCAGCAGCCAGACACACACCAACCACCCCCAGCTGCAGGAGCACCAGGGGCCCTGTCACTGGGAGAGCAGGGCCATGGCCTGACACCCAACTACATGGTCCTGTAAAGTAAATCCTAATTTCTTTATCAGACTTTGCTGCCCCTTAGGCCTGTGAGACCAAATCTTGTGCATGGAGGCAGGAGTAGATAATACTGAATCAAGAAGGGGGAAAAGGAGGCTCAGGGGAGACCTTCTGGCTCTGCACAGCTCCTGACAGGAGCCTGGAGCCAGGGGGGGGTCGGGCTCTGCTCCCAAGGAACAAGGGACAGGACAAGGGGAAAGGGCCTCAAGTTGCCCCAGGGGAGGTTGAGGTTGGAGCTGAGGAACAATTTCTTCCCCTTGAGGGTTGCCCAGGGCAGTGGTGGAGTCCCCACCCCTGGAGGGGTTTCCAAGCTGTGGAGATGTGGTGTGAGGGACACAGGGCAGTGCTGGGGGATGGTTGGACTCGATTTGAAAGGTCTCTTTCCAACTAAAACTATTCTGTGATGAAGAAGAAGGCCTGTTTTGAAAACGTGCCCCTGCATTGATCTCCACAATGCACACAAGAGGAGGGGAATTTCCTACAAGCCATGCTCTGCAATTGAAAAAAGAAAAATAAATCCCCTTCAGGGTTATTGCTAATAAATACTGATTTGATATGCTGAGCAGAATGACTGGAAAATACTGAGTGTACTTCATCAGCTTCCTGAAGCCAAAGCCTTGACACGTATCCCCCAGCAAGCCACCGACCTGGGGTTACACATCCCTGCACTCAGATCCCAATAATCCTTTTTGCATTAAAAAATAATGAGCTTCATCTCATTTGCAGATTCTTAAAAGCACAGAATCCTATGGTCACTTGGCAATAGGAATGCACGTCTCATAAATAGTAAATGAAAACAGAGCTCTCTTACCTTCCCACAGAAGCAGGGCTGAAGGCTGGGCAGTCCCACAGGGAGAGAGGTTTCTCTCAGGAAGCTTTTGTTTCAGAGCAGCTAAAAATCCTGCCCATACAGGCTCCTCCGGGGCAAGGGAGAGGATTAAACTGGACGTTTAAAATGTTTGCTTCACTGCTCCCATCTTGATCCATCTCTCTACAAATGCCATCCCTTCTTATCAGAGAGGATTGCCAGAGCTCTTGGTAAAACCCAAATCAGCCCTTTCTGTGGGGAAGCTGCACAAATGCTTCTTCCACCCAAGAGCAAATTTGGGAAGCATCTCCAGTCAGGCACAGCCCAGCAGCTCACTGAAATGGGCACCTCAAGGCAGCTGCAGCCAGAGAAAGGAGACCTGGCACCCGAAGCTTTGCCAAGGAAGTTGTTGTCTCTGTTTTCCCCCTTTCTTCCCAACATCCTTGTTCACTTTCTTTTGTCACAGAAACTCCACAGAACACACAGTCCCTCATTATGGATGTGTGTGTGCTGCCAAAGCTGTGGTCCAAGGAGGAGGTTACTGCAGTAATGTGCCCAAGACATCAAGAATAAATCTAGTATTTGATTTCTTCTTTTTTTTAAACCTCACAACTTTAAAGAAAGGCCTTTAGAGCTTAACAGATATGAGACCAACTAGATTCTCCAGGAGCTGTAAGAGCCACTCACAGCCATCCTACCCTTCCTTAGCAAGATGACAAAGCTCTGCTGGGAAGTCAGCCTCTGCAGTTAGATGTTCTCCTGGATTCCCCCTGGGGCTGAGCTCCATCCCTCCTGTGCCTGGGCAGGTCTCCAGGAGCCTGTCGGGGCCCTCGGGGGGATTTTCAAAGCAGAGGTGTGGGGATTTGGTGCAGCACCTGGTTAGATTTTGGCAAGTCCCTGATGATCCTCCCTGGGGTGACAGGCAGTCACAGCCCTGCAGCATGGCACATCAACACAGCCTTTGCTTTGGCCACCAGCCACCTCTGCTGGGCTTGCAAGGTTTCCACGTGGAAGCCCTGGAGAACCAGCCAGGGGAGAGGGAGGAACCACCAGCATTAACAGCACAGTTCCACAGCACCATCTCAGATCCAAACAACCTGAAAACATCCTCTGAAGCCTGTCAGGGTTGGGTGATTAACCAGTCCTGCACTGGCAGCTCAGAACCTTTGGGTTCAACTCCCAGCCCTGCCACAAAGTTCTTCCCTGAAGGTGGCCAAATAGGTGCTCTGCTCTGGAGGTGGTTGCCCTCCACACACAAACCAGAGGTGGCACCACAGCCTCTGGCCCTCTTGCACAGGGTGGGATGCTGAAAAGCAAACAACAAAGTGGCTGATGGAGCATAGATTGACTCTATCCCTTGAAATAAAAAGCAGAAGCTTCAGTAAGGCCTGATGACCTGCAGCAGGGGCCACGGGAGGCTGCAGGAGCTGTGGCTCCAGGGGCAACTCCTGCTCCAGGCTGCAGCACCACAGCTCTTCAGCTCTGCTCCTGGCCTTTATTCCTAAGACACTTATCTAAAAGCAGCACATTCTCTTTGGCTGAATATACCGTATGGAAAAATAAAGGTAGCAGCTGTTTTTACAGAATACTTGTATTTATTTAGTAAAATAATTGGAAAACTGCTCAGAGGTTAGGTACAAAGTCATTCCCTAAGGCAGATGTTTTTAAAGTCGAATGAGAACAGCCTGAGAACCTGTCACTCTCCACAGCTTCTGCTGAATGTCAGGAACAGCAGAAAGAATGAATCACAGAATGGGTTGGGTTGGAAAGGACCTTAAAGATCATCTAGTTCCAACTCCCCAGCCATGGGCAGAGACACCTCCCACCAGAGCAGGGTGCTCAGAGCCC
>NW_008628967.1:10144-14522 GCF_000691845.1 Merops nubicus
TTGGCAGCCCCCAGCAGGTTTCCCTGGATCCTTCTCCTCTCAGCTGCCCCAGCCCAACTCTCTCCTGCTGGGCTCCCAGCAGAGGGGTTCCCCCCTCGGGGCATTGCTGGGGCTCCTCTGGATGTGCTCCAGCAGCTCCCTGGCTCTGCTGTGCTGAGGACTCCAGAGCTGCCCCAGCACTGCAGGGGGGTCTCCCAGAGCTGGCAGAGGGGCAGGATCCCCTCCCTGCCCTGTGCCCACGCTGCTTTGGATTGATGGAAAACAATGAACCATTGTTTAAAATTCTTATGGCTGAAAGAACCCCTATTTTTGTTGCCACAATCAGTGTTTGATGTTCCATATGTTCTCTTGCCCTGGATTAAAGGATCACATATATTCTCATTTTCCCCCTGGGGGTTGTGTCCCTACAGCTGGCAGGCTGGCAGAGCTGTGCTGGTGTCCTGTGGCAGAGAGGGGGCCAGGCTGGGGCGGTTTTTGATCGTTCTATTTCAACAAATCATCATTTTTTATCATCCCAAGTTTGCAATCGTCGTGCTCTGTGTACCTCCTAAAGCAACAAAAAGGTGGAGGGGGGGAGCTGCTGAGGATCTGCCCTTGCTTGCTATCAGGCAGGCAGCACGGCCTGAAATTTTGGGGAGAAACTTGTTGCTCTGACTACTCAGGCAAATCTTCCACTGGCACTGCAGGCTGGGGGATGCTGTAATGTGGAGACCAAGGGAGGAACCACACGCCTGAAAATCCCCCCATGCCCCCTGGACACTGGAGCACAGTTCTACCATCTAAGTGTATTTTCAGTGGTTACACAGGGAAAAATAATGAAAAAAAAATGAAAGGCTTGAGATGAAGTGCTCTACAACAAGCAGAACCCAGCTCATCTTCACACCCAGGCAGCAGCTTGGGTGGCACCTGCTTTTCATAAACTAGTCCAGCTCAACTTTTCTGGCTAATTCTGATTAGAAGACTAATCATAGATATCAAGACAGCCCGTGTGATGAGGTTAGCCCAGAGATGTATCCCTCTCAGCTGGGTATTGATAAGTTATTTTTATTTATGTAGGACATAGAGCACCAACATTGACATTTCTAACGTGCTGGGAGTATTACACAAAGAGAAGGATTTTTGCCTGCTTAGCATTACATATTATGCATCTGTCCTACACTGTGCCAGCTTTCCCTGCTGCTGGATTTTCACAGGGGTAGGAAATAAGGGGGATAAAGGGATTAAAAAGCAATGATTTTCTGTAAAGCCTTATAGGACATGTCTGCTATGATCTCAGCTTACTTGCCTCCTCTACACCAGTAAAAACACTATCGTAGTAGACAGATTTATGGATTAAACACAGACAAGTGTGTAAAATAAATATTTTGCTTATGGCTTCTACACACTTTAAAATATCCTTGGTGATTACAATAGCTCCTGAAGTCTCTTTCCAACGGGGTGATTTGCAGTTCAGGAGTTGAAACCAGGGACCTCCCCTGGCTCCGGTGCAATCCAGAGGTCATGATTGAAGTGTGGTGTTTAGCAATTCCAAATAATTGTATCCAGACCTCAAACACGCCAGGCTCTGTCACAGCTGCCACTTAGGGTCGAAGTGAATTTAAATTATATTTATCTTAGTGTTAAACAGAGCCTCACCCAGGCTAAGCCAGGCACAGTGCAGCTCTCAGCTTGCTCTCCTGGTTGGAGCCTCGGAGCAGCACCCAGCACGGCTCTCCCCGGGGGGACCTGGCCAGGCCAGTGCCATCAGGGGGAGCTGGAAGGGGCACAGGGGCTGCATGGAAACCAGAGGTCCCTCAGACTCTGTTGTAGCAGCTGGAGTCCAAGAGCAGCCCCAGCCCTGTGTGTATTCAGAGTTGTGTTACTACTCTGTGAACACTGCAGGTAACAGCCTGGGATTCAAGCCCAGCGTCCCTCTGCCCAGTCCCCTGAGCCTGGTGGCCAGCACTTTAATAACCTTTAATATTAACCTTTAGAAATCCCAGCCAGCTGCCCCTGCAGCACCAGAGCTGGGCACCAGGTCAGCAGGGCACTCAGGCTTCTGCTGCATGGAACCCCTGCAGCAGCTCTGCCCTTTGCTATTTCTGCAGCATCCCCCCACGGGTGTTCCCGTTTCCTCTCCCCAGGGAAGGAAGAGGGTATCTCAGACGTGCTGGAGCCTGCACCAAAGGCAAAGCCAACCTTCACAGCTCCTTGGGTTGGATGATGAGACTCCAACATTTCTCCCAAAGACAGAAATAACTGCTTCACACCCTGCTCCAAAGGAACTGCACAACCAACTCCTGCGGCCTGAGCCAGGCCCACCTCCCTGAGACCTGCACCTCAGCCCTGTCTGTACCAGGGTTGTTCAGCCTGGAGAAGGCCCCAGGGAGACCATACTGAGACTAGAGCTAAGGAAGAAATGATCTACACTGAGGGTGGTGAGCCCCTGGCCCAGGCTGCCCAGAGAGGTGGTCGCTGCCCCATCCCTGGAACCATCCCAGGGGAGGTTGGCCGGGGCTCTGAGCACCCTGCTCTAGCTGGGGATGTCCCTGCTCCCTGCAGGGGGGTTGGACTGGATGACCTCTAAAGGTCCCTTCCAGCCCAAGCCACCTGACAATTCAATGATTCCATGATTCTATACATGATGCCCACACCAGGATAATGGAGAGCTGCAGGTTTTTGAGTGACTGAATACAGTGCATCACTTCTTTTATCAGAAGATGCAAAGCAACCTTTCCATGGATGTTCATCCATTAGCACGTGAGAGGAATCCAGTGGGGAGGGGTTCTGTGCTCTGCCTGTTGACACTTCTACTCTTAGAGCAAACACAAATTATAGCCTTGCAATCAAACTCTTCAATTGTCTTTAAGGCACTCCAGCTTTCTAAGAAGCTTTGGGGGGTGTTCCTAGCAAAATGATGAAATGAAATTAGAGTCCCTCCTCATGAAACTTTCACATGACAGATCATCTGGGAAAAGATACATCAAGCAGAAGGAAAAGCTTCACAATTAATAATAGATGAGAGAAGTGAGATGGAATAGTGTGTGAAATGACTGACCTGCTTTAAAAACACTGCCTGGTGTCATTTTAGCTCCTTATTATAGAATTTCCTACATAAAAGACGTCCAGATGTTCTCATCTGCCTCCATACACACAGTTGCCACTAAAAGGAAGGGTGAAGCACAATAATCCTCACTGCTGAAGAGCTGCTTTCATTTCTCACCAAAAAACCCCCAAACCACCAAACCCAAACAATTCCAGCTGGCAGGTAGGAGGATCCCTGTAGGTCAGAAGGCAGCCTGGAATTCCTGGGGGTTGTGGAGAGCACTGGTCACACAGAGCTGCTTTTTGGAGGCCCTGTACTCGTGGCTGCACCCCCACTTCTGCACCTGCAGTCAGTGGCACCCTCTGTGCAGGCAGTTATCACAGCCGCACGCGGGGCTGGGAGTGCATTATGCAAATCACCACTTATGGATGTAATTGGCCATTGGCTTACACAGTTACTCGCTGGTAATTTGCATGTGCAGTGCTGGTACCTTCCTGAATAAATCCTGCACACCCGTGCAGTTTGGAAAACACACGCAGAGCACCCGAAACAGGGGCTGAGGGAAAACCTCCCAGAGCTCCAGCTCAGCAGCACAACACAAACTGGAATCCTCCTTTCTCTGCTTGACTCAGAGATAATTCTTCAGCAGTAATTGTCCTTCTCTTCCAAAAATTCCAACCAACTGCTGCCTGTGTTTATGGGCTTATTGCAATCCCACATGGATTTGGAGCTATTGCTGCTGTTGGGACGCAGGGGAACAGTTCTTCACCTGCCCAAGTCTCTTCTCTTCCTGGTGGTGCCCCTTCTACCTGTCACTCCCACTTGACAGCACTTCCCAGTTGATAATTCTTTCCAGGAAGGCACATTACAGTCCCACAGCACAGCCCAGGGTGATGGATTATGCCCACAGTTGGGACGTTAAGCAGCTTAAAGGTTGGATGTCTGCCTCAGAGGGGCAAGGCAGTGACACGGGTGACAGGTCACCGAGAGCCCCCTTCTTTTATTATCCAACCTGAGTTATTTAGAGTCTTCTAAAGGTTTAAAGGCCTTGTCCCCAAAATGCCAGGCACAGTCCAGATAGAAAGCAGCAGACAGGTCCCAGAGCTGCTGGGCAGCAAAGGCAGCAACCTCCACACTTGTTTCACACCACTTTTGGAGGTGAAGATGAACCAGGGGAGCAGCTGAACGTGAAGAGAACGGAGGAATAAAGGGATGAAGCCCCAGGGCATGGATGGAGAGGAGACAGAACAGAGAGGCAACCAAAGAGGACAATGTCCAGCACATATGGTGGGAAATCTATTTTCCTGGGGGCTTCTTTGTTAAGGCCACTTCAGCCGGCGCGCTTGGGAGAGT
>NW_008628967.1:14553-16970 GCF_000691845.1 Merops nubicus
TGCCCAAACATTGCAGAGGGGAATCCAGGCTGTACCTCGAGCAGACTGTGGGAGATGACACAGAGAGGAAAAGCTGCTCCCCTTGGCCCAAGAGGTCCTGTGGCAGCTCCTCCTGGAGCTGTGGCTGCCTTACAGACAGCAGGCTGCAGAAGCAATACAACTCCTGCTATCTTTACAGCACAAAAGCACTCATTGGTAGTCTGCAGCAATGCAAGATTTTTTAATTTCCATCTCAACATTATTGTCATTCCCAATGTTTTAATGTTGTGAAAACTGCCTAGAAACAAAGACAGCTTAAGACTGTAAAATTTTAATGCTTGCTATATTTTGCCTCCTTTTTTTGTTTGCATGTAGGGTTTAGGTCCATCAGGTTTATGCCTTTCAAGCTTTTCTGTGCAATCAGAATGAATGAACCTTTTATAGATATATATAAACGAAGCTGGCATTTTCTTAGGAAGTATCACTCTAGAAGCTTGAATTTGCATACAGCCACAGAACCATTAAGGTTGGAAAGGAGCTCTGAGATCATCAAGGCCAACCCTCAACCCAGCACTCCCATGACCACTAAGCCATGTCCCCAGGTGCCATGTCTGCATGGTTGTTGAACCCCTCCAAAAGGAGGAGCGTGATGGCTGCAGGTACCTAACGCTGTGTGAGAGGCTGGATCTGCTCCACTGAGAAGGTGAAAATAAACTCCCTGCCCTGAGGCAGCAAAGAACCCAAGCCCTTCACAACACAGCAGTTTCCAAGCAGCATCCACTATCCCATTACCTCCACATGAGGAACAGGAGATAGATGGGAGGAGCAACATCCGGCCTGATGAGAACAGACTGGGGGAGGCAAAATGCCCTTTTGGATGACACTGATGAGCTCCTTCTGAAAATTCAATTTCCTTAAATATGAAAAACTTCACTTCTAACGTTACCCAAATGACCTTTTGGACGTCCAGAAAAAAACCTGATTGCCTCAAGAGGAAACCAGAAGCACCAAAGACCCTATTTGTTATGTATTTAACTTATTGTTAACTCCTAGTAAGGGTCTGCCACGCTATAAATCCTCAAATCAACTGAAGTGAATAACACAGGAACAGGACTAGAGGGAATGGGGCAAAGCTGGCAGTGGGCAGATTCAGGCTGGATGTGAGGAAGAAGTTCTTCCCCAGGAGAGTGGTGAGACCCTGGCATGGGTTGCCCAGGGAGGGGGTTGAGGCCCCATCCCTGGGGGTCTTTAAGGCCAGGCTGGAGGAGGCTCTGGGCAGCCTGATCTAGTGGGAGGTGTCCCTGCTCATGGCAGAGGGGTTGGAACTGGGGGATCCTTGGGGTCCCTTCCAACCCTGACAGATTCTGATCTGTTTTAGCAGAGGACTTTAGAGCCCTAATGGCTCAATGGTTGGACTTGATGATCTTGGAGGTCCCTTCCAACCTAAATGATTCTATGATTCTATGATTCTATAAGGTTTCCAGGGCGCCTGTTCCACGGGGCTGCCTTTCTGCCTCTGAGGTTGACTCCTAGGGTTGAAGTCACAGCCTGTTGTTCTCATAGCTAATTCATCAGCCTCTGATCCAAGCAGCCAGAGAGGACAGGTGAGTGTGACTCCAGTAACGCTGCTCTGCTCGCCCACAGGAGTGTCCCCGAGCTCTGAACACCTCAGCTGGCATTGGCCTCGGGGCAGGGAGTGCCCAAAACCGACTCCAGGGCTGGAGGTTCCCTCTCTAGAGGGGACAGCAGATGAAACGTTTGAGTCCTGGAAGGTCACTACAACACACGGTGCTTGGGCACTGCCCCTCCATGTAGTGGGAAAGTCTCTGAGAAAGACAGGAACAACATTTTTAGCAGGGCCTGTTGTGACAGGACAAGGGGTGATGGGCTTAAAATAAAAAAGGAGATTTAGAACAGTGAGAAGGAAGAGATTTTGTACACTGAGGGTGTTGAGCCCCTGGCCCAGGCTGCCCAGAGAGGTGGTCGCTGCCCCATCCCTGGAACCATCCCAGGGGAGGTTGGATGGGGCTCTGAGCACCCTGCTCTAGTTGAACATGTCCCTGCTCCCTGTAGGGGGGTTGGACTATAAAGGTCCTTTCCCACCCAAACCATCCTACAATCTATGAATCTCTGTCCCTTTTAATGAAGCCTGTAACAAATTTAGAGTCAGGACTCAGAGGGGAGGTGGAAAGTTACCTGGCAGCATTCCCCAATGGATCTGCCTTAGGATATGGTGCTATGTAGAGGGACAGTGACATTTTTCTTCCTGAGGTCAGCCAGAACAGCCTGTGGTACATGTACTGGTGATGTCACACCTTCTGGAGTGCCACAGGCACGGGGATGTGAATCAACGTTTCTTCCAGCGGCTGTTAACTCTGAAACCTACTGACGGACAACACCAGAACCCACCCAGCCCACCCTCGGCGGGACGGGGTCGC
>NW_008628968.1:0-1048 GCF_000691845.1 Merops nubicus
TGTCACCCCCGCCGGGACGGGACAGCCCCCGCCGTGGGCGCGGGCCCAGGGGTGGCCTCGGCTCTTGCCGCGGGCTGCAGCCCCTACGGTGCCGAGCTTGGCCATTTCCTGGTAGTGCCATCGCGGTGATGGATGCGGGGAAGATGCATCTGAAAGGGCGTGAGGGTCAGAGGTGTCCTGTGCCCGAGGAGGAACCGCTCGCTGCAGGTCGCTTCAGGGGAAGAAACGCTGCCGTCGTGTTGGGAACCAGGCTGACACATCAATTAAGAGACTCCCTCACGCAGAGCCGCTTTTCGTAGATGTGTTGCCAAAACCTCCATGCACGGTGGAGGAGCGGGCTCTTGATTTCGCTGCTGTCATCCTCAGTTAATTGGTCATTTGCGCTTATTTCCTCTTATCTAAATCACTCGTCAGATTTTCCGTGTGGACTGTGTCATAGCTGGACAAAGTCTTCATGCAGTTTCTCAAAATGACAAAGCGTTGTCAGATCTCAGCCCTGCTCTTGGAGAGGGCTGAGGTCCAGTGGTTCTTAAAGAGAATGGTTTGGCAAAATTGTTTACAAACCAAGCCTGGAAAAACTATAAATAGCAAGGCAGTAGAAATCACAAACATGTATGTTGACCAAGTTATAGTTTATTAATAAAGTAATGTACTTCCTGCCCTTAGGAGGGTATACATGTAGGCACTGTGGATATTTTTTGGAGGCTGCTTTCCTGCAGTCACTGCTTCAGACAGGTAGAAAAGTTGTGGAAAGAGAATGAAGCTTGAAAAAGTACTTTGGTATTGAACAAGGATGTATTATACAGTCATTTGTTGCTACACCTTAATTTCCTTACACCTCTCCCCATGCCTTCACAGTTGCTTATTTTTGCTGGAATTTTCTTAATTCTTTTTCATCAACAAGTTTGGTTGTAGAACTCATTGCCCTGATTTTCCTTATCAGGGGGAGCACAGTGGGGGTTTATTTAAAGTCTTTTGTAAGAGAAGTTTAAAATAGTCTATTTCTCCTAGAGAATATTGACCAAAACAACAACAAAAAGAGTGTAGG
>NW_008628968.1:1079-10214 GCF_000691845.1 Merops nubicus
GGAAGTCTTTAGGTGATACAACTCCTTCTCCATGCTTTTTAGAAAGTGCTGTTAGTAAGTACTTCCTATCTGTGAAGATGGTGAAGGCAGTGATAACTCCCTCCAGTCTGATATAATCAGACGCCCAGTTTGTAATGATAGACTGAGGAACCTTAAAATAAGTCATCAGGTGTTTTAATATATTCTGAAATAAGCTTTTAAACATACTTTGTCTTGTATTTGTGCCAGGTAAAAGAGTTTGCTTTAAGGTAGCACAGATCGGGGATTTAATAGTTAAAACCAGAACTTTTTCAAGAGTTAAACTTGTACTCTGGGTGTTATACTGTTGATCACGGCCATGTCTTATAGCAAATATTTGAGTTTGGATATTACCTGAGAATGTAAGTCAGTTTTTTGAGAGACTCTCTACAGGGTGTATGGTCCTATTGAGCTTCGGCTGTACAGAGTAGGCGCATTGTCTGAATCTTCGCCCGTTTGTGTGCTGGTGAAACAGTAGATGCTGAGAAACTCTAATTGCACTGCTCTTTCCTGTTCAAGGTGTGAGAGTCCTCGTGGATGCCAGGGAGAAACTCCATATCCCTTGGGGAGACCCTGCCAACCAGAGTAACGGAGACACGGTGATGGCGTTCGACACGCGGGCGGTGACGGTGGCGCAGGGCATGGTGGAGACGGCGGTTTTCCTGCAGTACCTCCCGGCCATCAGGGCCCTCTGGGCAGACAGTGGCATCCAGCACGCCTACGACAGGCGCAGGGAGTTCCAGCTGGTAAGATCTGTGTTTCAGTGGGTTCAGCTGAGCCTGGCTGCTGCTTGTTCCTGTGTTGCTCTGCTGTAGAACGCTGACCGAGTGGGTCCTTATGGATCCGAAGCATTTCTGAAGGGTTGACTGTTACCCTGTGGTGTTGCAGACAGATGCATTTAGCTCCTTCCCCCCCCACACCCCTTTTTTTTTTTAAAAACAGGAATAATAAACAGCTTCTGACATAATTGTCCTCATTTCATATGTGGGAAAGCTGAAGTACTTTTATGTTCTCTAACAAAACCAGTACCTGTGTAGTGTTTTCACCAGGTGATTATTTCCACCCTTTGTTAACTGCTGCATTGACTTAAAAAACAAACAAACAAAATGGTTTTCAACAAAAAAGGCTAAATAGCAATGTGATTTTTGAAGAAAAGATATGCATGGGTTAATGAGAAGAATTTAAAAACCACTCCCTTCTCTATTCCAATTTGAGCAATCTAGCAAACATTCCCTCTGTATACTTCCTGTTTAATTTTGAATGTCTGTGTTAGTACTCCTGTAATGAGATTTTTGTTATATTGAAGTTCTCAGCTGAAGATGGAGTATACAGTTTAATAGCAGGGTTGTGCTGGAGTATACAACTCAATAGTGGGGTTGGAAAGGAAAAATTCTTGATTCTTGAGCTGGAGCTTTAACTGTCCATGACAGCTAAAGCCCCTTCACTCCACCTCCAAGCAAATGCTGCAAAAGGAAACAAAATATTTGTTAAATTTGCTGTGTATTGATTCATAGACTTGAGTAGTAAATGCCAGTAGCACAAGGTTTTGTGGGGGTGGGGGTTGAGAACCTTAAAATAGATTAAATCTGTTCTTGTAGGTCTCTTAAACCTAAGTGGCTTTGTGTTTTTATGTCTTAAAAATAACCTTTGTGTTAGTGTGAATCTGAACAATAGCTGATGGTGTCTCCTGTTGAGCTATTATGAATAGTTGTGTAATCATGCTCTGACTTAAATAGGTTGTGTAAATACTCTATAAATATGTATTGCCCTGATCTGGGAATGTGTTGTAGAGCTTGCAGGGTGGGCAGGTGGTCCAGCAGCCTGTCACTTCCCAGCCTGGTTCTGAGCTATGTAAATAAATTTCTGAGGAGACCTGTTGCTCCTTTTGCCTTCAAAATGGTGATCGTGGAAGGGTCATTGCCCTGCTGCAGCCAAGATCCTCTTCTGGTGCAGACATAACTTCCAGTGACGTAATTGCTGTGCTGGAGTCATCTGTTTCAGAATCTGTTAAGTAGAATTGGTTTGTCTCTGATTGTGTTTGGTGACTTCAGGGCGAGCTGCAGAGGAAGAGGGAGTTGTTACTATTCTGTCATCTTGAGACTGTGAACAGTAGGTTCTTTCCATAACTGAAGCATGTGTAGAGTTTCACTTTGAGTAGGATTTGAAGAATGTGTTCTTCTGAGTCCAACAGAAAAGATTTCTTCTGGAAATCCCTAAATCTGTATCCTGTTCTCTGCAAAAAAACCACATATGGATCGTGTTGTGTTTTAAGCAGAACTCAAGATAATTTTTTTGAGTGCTCTTCATGGTTGAGCCCTGTCCTAATACTGATTTTTGAAAGTAACGTAACTGCTTTATTTTTACTCACATTGCTTTATTTCCTAAAGCCTTTCAAAGTCTCATCCTGAGGTTTATGCCAAGTTATAAACATGGATTAAAAGAAAAAAGCAGCTGAGTGATGTCATTGCACTGAGTGCAAGGGGTGTGATTGCTGCTGGCCAAGCGTGAAGTCTCGGGTTCACACCAGCAAGCTTCCAGCTGAAGTTGTGACAGAGCTCCATGTGGGCAGCAGGGTGGTGGAAAACTCCTGCCCATCTCCCTGCACATGGGATGTGTTGGTGCTGTACCTGCTGGTGGCCTTTGCAGAGAGTGTTCAGAGGGTTGTGATGCGTGCTGTGGTGTAGGAGGAAGACACGAGTGGTTGAGGAGGCTGTGACAGGCATACCTGAGGCAGGAGGAGGAGCAGGGGGAAGTTGGAAGAGACAGACAGCTCAGTTTTGTTGAGTACTGACTCGAGTAAGGATTCAAGGCTGAATACTGTTAGTGTTGTAGAATGGGGAATAAGAGAAAAGTGCTGTTCTGCTTCTGCTTCAGCTGCTTGTGGTACTGACTCTAAAAGTAAGGATTCAAGGCTGAATATTGTTAGTGTTGTAGAATGGGGAATAAGAGAAAAGTGCTGTTCTGCTTCAGCTGCTTGTGGCAAAAACTGCAACGAAAGGTGAGACACCAGCAATCATTAGATGAGCAGGAGAGGTGAAAAGTGGCATAAAAGTGTAAAATGCTGGGACTGAGCATGGTAGAAGAGTATTATTTGACTGTATAAACTCTTCTCAGACTATTGAGTGAGTTTGACTTTTTGCACTGGACTGAGTTTGACACTGCACTGAAAAACATGGTTGATATTAAAAAAGCACAGGCAGGAATGGTGGGAAAGTTGTGTTTATCCTGGGGATGGGACACTGGGGCAGAGACAGAAGTGAGCAAATGAGGAACAAAGCAGTGATGGACAAGGAGAGAAAAATGTCAAAACTGGCATGAAGTTCTGGAGGAAGAGAAGCAAGAGTGTGTCCTTCTGGAAGCCATTTGTAACTTGGACAGATAGGAAGTACAGACACAGGTTTAAGGTTAAAGTTTCTGCATGTATATGGTTAAAACTTAAAGATATATGTACATTTGTGGGAGATCACTGAGCTGTTCTTGCTGATTTCATTTTTCTCCATCTTTCACTTACAATAGCAGAGATGATGGTAGGAGCCTAACGAAACAACGTGGTCTTTTTATAGAAGCCTGAGAGGGGGGAAAAAAGCAGAACTTGGTTGTATTTTAATGGAATTAGAAATCAGCATTTCCATGCCTAGTTCACGGGAGTGTCCTTCCTCATTTTGTTAACTGGAGTGGTCATGGGGATAGGCAAGATGATTTATTTTCCTTGGTATAAAAATAGGGGCCTTCTGGCCACTAATTACAGTATATATGAAAATTCATTAGTTCACGCTTGTGTGTGGTGCTTTAAAACTGGAAAGCTAATTACAGCTTAGTACAATATATGCTGCTCCAACACTTCTCAGGTGGTTAATACTATAATCCCTCCAATTTTATTACAAACTGAAGTAATTCGGATGATAGCCACTGACATGGTTAACTAAAGACTACTTTGGCTCTGTAGCTTAGTTCCTGTAACTTACCCTTAAGATTTGGTCATCCTCAGCCTTTGTCTCCTTCATCTACAGAGCTTATTTCTCCTACAGCTCCTCGTCAGATGGGTGAGTTGCAGAGTTAGTCTGGATCAGCCTAATGCTTTCTGACACCTCCTTAACATGGCAGGTTTCTCATTGGAGGCTGATTTCTGGTAATCATTTCCTGAAATCAACTTGGAGAAACATACCTGTTGCCTTAATTCTACAACACCCAACCCGATTCAACCAGACATTTTATGTTTATTCTTGTGAGCTGTTCAGTTACCTGGTGGTAAAGGTTTGCTGGTCTCCTTGAGATTTGCTTTGAGGCCCTGGCAGCAGAGGGTCTCTGGTGGTGGGTCACACGGAGGGAAGCTCTCTGAGTAAGTGTGGGGTTGTACACTGCCTCTCACTGAGTGCCTTTGCTGTGAACTGGAGTTTCTTCAGTTTGCTGTGAGAGCTGTTAACAGGGAAGTGTTCTGAAGTAGTCTCCAGGAGTCTTCTGGTTCTCTGGGAATGGGAAAGTGAGCTGAGAGCCGAGTTCCTCAGACAGGATAAGCTTTGAATGTGTTAAAGGCTCGTTCCTGTTAAAGATAACTTTGGGGTGGGTTTGGATGTTTGTTACCATCAGCTGTTGATCTACAGATAGGTACTTTTTGCACTACTTGCAAATTACACTGAGTGTTGTTTGTTGGAGTGTTTTTCTGCTGAGAACCTGCAGTGCACAGGGGCAGCGATGACACTTCATTCTGCCCACATTTGCATAGAGCTGCAGGCACAGATGATGCAGTAAGGATGAGAGGATGTGCATTTACCTCTGGATCCTGTTTACTTCTGTGACATGTCTGCAAGTGCTAGATCAGATTATAGAAGGCAGGAAAAGGCGTGTTCGGCTTCAAGTTCTGCTGCTAGTTTTGCTGCAGACTCTCTGTAGCATTTTTTTTTTGATGCAGAGCAGTATTTTTGGAGAATGTTGCTCAGGCTACTGGGAGATTGCATTTTATCTTATTCTGGTTTGGCTTTTCTGGGTTCTGTCCCTGAATATCAGTGAGGATGTTGTACACATGAGAACATTAAATCAGATCTGCTGAAAATGAGTCCTTAAGTGGCCACTGCAGAGGGTGAACAAAATGTATGGTTCTTTCAGGTGCATAGGCAACACATCCTTCAAATGTGCTTGGTTATAGAGCAGTGATCCTGTGGAGATCAGATGTGTTTAAAGACAGATTAGGTTGCCAGATGTTGAGGTCTTCCTCTCTCTCAAATGTTAATGCTCATCTTAGGAAACAGTTGTGAGGTCAGTGCTTCACCATCTCTGAAGTCTCAAGCATAGGACCTGGAAAAGGAGGCTCTAAACTGTCATTCATTAGAAGCATCTGCCCTGTATTTGTGATGCTGGATTTCAGAAGCCCTTCAACAGCTGGTCTCCTCTGTGATGTGTTACTGCCCCTCCCAGTATTCATCCTCTTGCAGCCTCCTCCCATCCCTAAGCTGGGGGGCACAGATGTCTTTTCCCCTTCCAGTTCTTAGCTCTCCTCTTGGTTCTGGGGTTGGGTGTTCAGTTGTCCTGCTCTGTTTCTGCTTGAAGTGTGTAGGTGCTTCTCTCAGGACATGCTTGAGTGCATAAAGTGCTGGCAGAAAGTTTCTCAGACGGACAGAAAACTCTTCCTCATTTACAGATATGGGATCCTATCACTCAGTGTTTCTGTAAACGTGTGCATTGACTACTTGCTGACTTAATCTTATAATTCAGAGGTACTTTATTTCAACCCAGTGTTGTAATTATACTGAATATTGCTGGAATTTTTGTGGGGAAAAACAAAAAGCTGCTGCTTTATACTTGTTGAAATATGAACTATTTTCCCCTTTCCCCAATCACTACACCTGCCAAACATCAAATCACAGGATGGTATGAGTACAATGAGTATGATCCCTTAAAACCCTTGGAAAGGTTAGAGCTACTTGCCATCTTTTGGTCTTTATGTGAAAAGGATTTATCTGAGGTTGTTGCTGTGACTATGGAAAGAGAAGTGCTTTACAAATTTATACTTAAAAGTGTGTCATTGAGATCCTCAGAGAAGACTTGAGGCTCTTGAGGATTTCCTGGTTTTCCTGCCCCAGTGCCAAGGTAATGCTGATGTTGAGTTTGTGTTAATAAGGCTCCATATGAGGATTAACACTAGAGTCAAACACTAAGGAGGCTTGAGTTTCCTTGCTCTGGGTTTGTGGCCAGAAACCCTTCAATGGTGGGTTTACTGGTGCTCTGGTCATGGGGATTGATTTTTAATTGAGCTGGGTGATCTTCAGATGAACTTTTATACTATTTCAACACAAAGGGCCATTTTTTTTTTAATCCTTTCCCAGGCTGGGAGTAGGATTTCTGTTTCAGCCTCTGTGAGGTACTGTGCCTTGAAAGGCTGTTTCTGGGGCTGCCCCCTCTCCCTTCCACCGTTCTCCCCCTGCCTGCTGGGTCTTCTTGTTAGCAGGAGGAGACTGAAGTGTTTGGGGAGGGGTGCTCTTGGACCCTCTGTTTTTACTGAACAACAACTGTGCCATAATTTTTGCTGAATGTTACTGATTTTCTTTTTTGTTACTATTATTTGTGAGCACAGCTGCTGCTCTGGATTGAGAGGCCTTTCCATGGGAGCTGTCTTGATGTGGACGTGTTATCCCAGCACTCACGTGCAGACAGAAGCATGGTGAATTGTTTTCCAACCAAGAGTGCTAGAAACTTTTTGGAGTCTTGTGTGCTAGGCTTGGCTTTTACAGGCACATCTTCTGGATGGTTTCAGTGCAGCCTCTGAGGATGGAGTTCGTAACTCAAACTCAATCCAGATATCTGTTTATGGAGAACCACTGCTTTTAAAACACAGGCTTTCACAATATGGTGTGGGAGCAGAGTGATGTGTTCTTGCACATACTGTCCTGAACAAGCTCTGTCATGTTGATGATCATGTGTGCCTTAGTTTCCAAGCATTTTGTGGCAGAAGGCTAAAAGGTGACCTGGTTTTTGCAAAAATTTGGATTTCTGTAACTGAACCTTGATTAAGTAAAGGTAAAATAAGTTCTGAATACCCTGTGCATGCTGACAAGCTCTAAAGACTTCAGAGGAGACTTTCTCAGCCTTCCACACATCCTGAATGTGTGAACCTGTTCTCAACAGATTGCTCTAAATTGGCACAAATGTGTTAGATAAACTTTCACTGCTCCTGCTCCTGACGGTGTAACGTGAGACCTGGGTAGGAACGTTCCCTCGGAGCCTGTTTCCTTGTTGCCAGATAGAACATGTTCCTACCTGCACAACTGTCTCCTTGCATTACTTCACAGAATTTAAATGTAGCAATGGCTACACCGTTTTCTGGCCATTTAGAAATGACTTCTAAATACAGGCCCCATCTACACTACAAAGTCCCAGTATTCGTAGCTGGGATTCGTAGTCCCAGTAGTCGAGCTGACTTGCTGTCAGCAAGTCTCCACGCTGGCAAAACATGTGGTAGGAACACAGCTCTGATCTTCCATCTATCCAGGAGAAATTAATTTTGCACCCGAGGCAAAGAATCTGGAGCGACCTTTTTCATATGTAAATAGGGGATCCTTCAGGATCAAGGTGCAGTGCCAGGGGCAGTGTTGGTTTGTGTTGCTCTGCCCTAATTTGAGCTTGCAATAAGAAGACTTGAGCCTTAGAGGCTAGTGGAGTCTGCTGTCTCAGAGTACACGGCACGCTTGGGTTGCATTTGGTGACTATTTTGGCTGTCTTTATCGACCTAAACTGCAATTAATGATAAATGCTATTTATATGTTCTGAGTTCACGCTGTAGCTCTTGTGCAGAACTAGCAAAGTGGTAGGAAACTTTGCCTTGTGGTAGCAGAGGAAGTTGCTTAAGAAGATGTGAGAAAACATAAGTGCAGCTGATCTTACTACGTCAGAAAGGCAATAGAATAGCTGCAGTGGTGTCTCACATAGAAAGCAAGATGATCTCCATACCAGCATTGTGTCTGCTGGCACTTTTTTTTTTGCTAAGTGTCTAAATTTACCACATGAAGTTGAGAAGGTGCCAAGCCTGCCCGTTGGCAGACCAGTGGGCTGTATCCATGACAGTGCTGGTGGATGCTGGCTGATACCAGGAGGTGTCTTGCCTTGCTCTGGAACATGAAGCCTTTGTTTAGATCTTAAAAGGTGAATAAATGTATCACAGAACTCAGCATCAGTTAACTTGGCAGCCTCACACAGTAAATGTATTTAATCCAAATAAAAATGTCAGAATAGTTTTGGAGGCTAACCCTTACACCCTACAGCCAAAGTAGTTTGATGGGTTGAACTTACAGTCTTAAACATCTTCTTTATTCACTCTTTATCAGCAGCTAAAGGAAGTCCTAAATTGTTTCTCAAATCTTCTTGACTTGCATGTCTGCATTAACAGTAAACATCAAGCAATACAGCTGGAAAAGCTGATGAATTTTAAGTATGGAAAACACCTTGAATTCTTTATCACAATAATTGACAACTTCAGCTATTTCAGAGAAGAAGAATTCAGACTGTAATAGGCAGCGAGCTGCCTTTTAGAGCGCTTCATTCACTGTACCCTTCAGTGCACATTCTCCCTCATGGTCATTCATGCCTTAAATGTTTTCCCAGTACTACTCAGTCTGAGTGAGTGGAATGTCACACTCCCCTTCACTGAGCTAACCAAGCAAATGAGAAGACCCCAGATTCTTTTTATGGATGAGAGGTATGAGCATGCACAATCAGAGGAGTTCCTGTATCTTCTTCCTCTGTTTAGTGATGCTGGAGGACTCATTTTAAAGGCACAGCCGGGAGTCTGGGCTCGCTGGGCACATGATGGTGTTGGGTCACCCACTGCTGACCAGAGGATGCAGAGTTTCCAGGCCAGGAAACACACTGCACTGACACCATCTATAATTCAAAATACCTACACGAAATAGCCCAAACCTCAGTGCAGGGTGATCTGCTAGAATTTTACATGTTGATGGTACTGGGGCCTTCAACTGTTTTCACTAGCAAACAGTTACATTGTTGCTGTAGTAATTAATGTCTAGGGGCGAAATAGCATGTAAAAAAAACCCCAAACCTTAGTGCAGGGTGATCTACTAGAATTTTACATGTTGATGGTATTGGGGCCTTCAACTGTTTTCACTAGCA
>NW_008628969.1:0-3881 GCF_000691845.1 Merops nubicus
CCTGGGCACACGCTGGCTCATCTCCAGATGGCTGTCAGGCAACACCCCCCAGTCCTCTTCTGCCTGGCACTTTCCAGCCACCCTGCCCCAAGCCTGGAGCATTGCAGGGGGTTGTTGTCACCCAAGGGCAGGATCCAGCATTTGGCCTTGTTGAACCTCATCCCATTGTCCTCAGCCCATCCATCCAGCCTGGCCAGACCCCTTGGCAGAGCCACTCTACCCACATCATTCTGATCTACACTCCTCACACCCAGCTTGGTGCCATCTGCAAACATACTGAGGGGGCACTTGATCTCCCTGTACGTGTCAAGCTCCTGCATGGTTCACAGCAGAGCTGCATCACCACACAGGCTTCCAGGCCCCAGGACAGAGCATCAGCTCTTGAAAAACACTTTTGGCCATGGAGAATTCTCTTTTCCCTCTAACAAGGCCTCTGTTCTTGGGACAGCTCAAACTCAGGCAGAGGGAAGCAGTGTGGACCTGTGGCTAGAGCACTGCTCCTGAGGTTAGCACTGCAGGAGGCTGGGGTGAACCTGGACAAGGCCTCTCTCCTCAGCTGTCCTGATGGGAAACTATGTCAGCTGGAAATGGTTTCCCATCTAGGGACACCAGCAGCCTACAGAACAGCTAGACGTGACTAAGGTGGAGAAGGATCAAGCTGGAGAAGGATCAAGCCCTTTGGGCCATGAGCCATGTCTGGGTTGTTTCCCCTTCCTCACCCCGTTGCCAATGCTACGAATCTCCTCATCATCACACTTCAAGGTGTGAGTGAGCAGCTACTGCACAGCTGTGAGCCATGAGACACCCCCAAACTCCACGGCCCAGATTGATCCTTTCATGGCTGCTAAGAGTTGTCATCGACCCTGTTCATCCCATGCTTGGTCATGCTTGGCAGAGGGTCCTTCACAAGACCAGCTTGTCTGTGGGTGACCGAAGGACACGCTGACACTGTATCTCCTGGGTGATCAGAGTCCAGCACGTCACATCCTCTGTCAATCCCCACGCACACACCAGCTGCTCCTGCCTGTGACTGGCAATGCTTGTCTGTTAACAAAGGCTCAGAAATCTCCACGAGGCTTCTGCAAATCTTTTTAAGACAGCCAGGTCTCATGTTGAGATCTTAACACACCCTCACAAGCCGTTCTTGTGATCCTCACAAGTTCTTCAGCCACCCCACAGAAACCCTGCAGCACTGCTGCACACCACTTGACTGAGAAAACTGAGGCACGTCACCAGAAGCCACTTCCTTGGAGTTGTAAGGGAGCTGACAGCCAAAAGAGAAGAATTGCCATTCCTTGGCCTAACCAACTATCCTGTGCAAGAAGGAGAGCTCAGGAAGGCTGGCCCAATGACCGAGCACCTTCTCAGTTCACAATTCTGAAAGCATTTTGCCAGCAAATTTCATTTCATTCTTAACTCAAAGACCAGATCACTCTGTGGCAGAAGTCCAGGACATGAAGAATGAAGCATCTCCTCCCCGAATCACAGGATGCCCTTTGCAACAGCAGGATGTGCCTCTGGGACACTCACAGGTCGATCTGTTTCTTTGCAATTTAAAACAAATTGCCCTTTAAACCTCTGGCAGGGGACGAGGCCCCGTGGCCGTGCCGGGAGAAGGTCGCGGTGGAGGCGCTAACACCCGCTCCCAGGGAGCACAAGGACGAGTTGTTCTGCTGTGTCCTCCACTGCTGGTCCTGCTAACAAAAGTGCCACCTGTCCTTCAGAAGCTGAGGCTGCGAATGCCAGGAAGGACTCGGGACATCAGGGAGGGCGTGGAGCCTGAGGCAGTGCTCTGCTTTTACACCCTGCTGTTCCTTTGTTTCCTGCGCTGGTCTCCGATCCCCGCTCCCTCCGTGCCAGATCGATTGGGATGGGCTCTGTTCCCAGGGGGGAAAGCTCCTGGGAGGCACCTCTCACCTCTCTGCTGCCAGCAAAGGGAGAGGCAGACATCAGGAGTGAACAGCCCCACGAGATCATTGCTAAGCCTGTGGTCTCCAAGGCACAGTGGAGCCTCTTGCCAGGCCGCTGTCACAGCTCTCTGCCAGCCAGTGCCAGTGGCTAACACAAACCCAAACTACCCAGCACCCAGGGAAAGATCCCTAAGGGTTCAGGGCTCACTACTGGAGCTAGATTTTTGAAGGGACTTGCATTCAGTACGCTGAGAAATTCAGGAAACATGAGCACATCTCTTGGATCTGTGTAGGGGGGCACTTAGGAATGAGGACAAGGCTGAGGCACAGGTAGGGAGAAATAAAGCAGCAAAAACTGCTCCCACCAGCCAAACTCCCTCTTTTTCCACTGCTGCTGGGCATTAAACACAGTGGCAGGGGTGATATCCAGAAAATAACAGAGCCTGCTGCAACCGAGTCACCTGGGCAGGGGGAAAGGGAGCAGAAAATGGCCTCCTGGAGGCATTGGATGAGATCTCCCTCCCACCACTGTGAAGGAAACCCACAGACAGCTAACTCCCTTCCCAAGGAACAGGAATTGATCTCGTCAACACAGCACCTGAAGCTGAAATACAAGTTTCAAGCTCATCTTGTATAACAGAGCCTGCTGCAACCGAGTCACCTGGGCAGGGGGAAAGGGAGCAGAAAATGGCCTCCTGGAGGCATTGGATGAGATCTCCCTCCCACCACTGTGAAGGAAACCCACAGACAGCTAACTCCCTTCCCAAGGAACAGGAATTGATCTCGTCAACACAGCACCTGAAGCTGAAATACAAGTTTCAAGCTCATCTTGTATTTGGTGGGTCTGCCTTTGAGGTACTTATCTAAAAAAAAATGATCTCTGCACTCGCTGTCTCAGCTGCCTGGGCCTTTCCTTCCTCCTCCAGGGGAATTGCTCAGTGTCTTGTCACCAGTTCAGGCCAGTTCCTCCAGCTGACTCCAGCCCCACAAGCAGCAGTGGTACCCTCCTTTGAGCTGCAAAAGAACACAGAAAACCAGCCTGCTGTGACAGGGAAGATGAAATATACCTCCTCAGCAGCCATGCTGGGAAAGGTGGTAACATAAAATCCCCATTGTCATCCAGCTTTTAAACCTGTGAAAATCTGGTCCCTTCACAGCACAGCTCCCACAGCCAGGCCTCAGGTCTGCTCTGAAGTGAGATCCACCAGTTAGCACCAAATCAGTTCTTCCGCTCAGCAGTGCTGGAGTAGGAGGAAGGAATTAAAAGTCCCTTTGTGCATCTAATACCCAGGATTATTCTCATGGAATATTTCCTTGGATCAGTCCAGCCGACATAATTCACAGTCCTGTAACAGGCTCCAGCCAAGTGTGGGGGGAAGGCAGCTGTGGCCGGGTCAGGATCTCCCACACTGCAGCAATGGGCTGAGAAAACACTTTTACATCAGTAATTCCCCCCACACTGCAGCAATGGGCTGAGAAAACACTTCTATATCAGTAATTCCCATACCTGGGTGCATGGAGCACTGTGGGATGTTTTGAAGGCTGCCAGTCTCCACAGTCTCTACATTCTACAAACCCTCAAACAAGCAGCCTCAATCAATTTAGACCTTTCAGTAAAGTTAGAACTATCTATGCCAGATGGAATTCCCCTCTTATTTACACATATTTCTGGCTGAATGTATTATAGAATAGGTTGGGTTAGAAGGGACCTTAAAGATAGAATCATACAACCATTAAGGTTGGAAAAGACCTCTAAGATCATCAAGTCCAACCATCAACATTACCATGACCATTAAACCATGTCCTGAAGTACCAAGTCCTTCACATCTACCAGGGATGGGGACTCCACCACCTCCCTGGGCAGCATGGGCCAATGCCTCACCTCACTGTCAGGGAAGAAATTCTTCCTAATATCCAAAAGAAACCTCCCCTGGCACAACTTAAGCCCATAAAATCATCTGGTTCCAACCC
>NW_008628969.1:3948-4259 GCF_000691845.1 Merops nubicus
TGTGTGACCATCCTCAGCTTCCTCAGGTAACCTGTGCCAGTGTCTCACCACCCTCAAAGTGAAGAACTTCTTCATTTCTGACCTAAATCTCCCCTTTTCCAGTTTGAAGCCATCACCTAGTCCTATCGCTTTTGCCCTTGTAAGAAGCTCATCCCCAGCCCATCTCGAGGCCTCTCGAGCTCCTGGAAGGCCGCGAGGTCTCCCCGGAGCCTTCTCCTCGCCAGGCTGCACAACCCCAACTCTCCCGGCCTCTTCCCCCAGCGGAGGGGTCCCCCCGCAGCCTCCCCGCGCCATTCCTGTGCCATTCCTGA
>NW_008628970.1:0-14460 GCF_000691845.1 Merops nubicus
TGTCTTTATTGTCTGGCTTCTGTCAGATCTCACCTGCTTGAAAAGGATCAGAATCATCTAGCTATGCCTCAGATGAACACAGAGCCAAGTGAGTCCATGACCATCCTGCTGACAAGCACATCTCTGTGATTCCCAGAGGTTGTGTTTCCAAGGTGGGCTAATTTCTCAGCATGAAAAAGTGGCTGTGAAGAAAAAATCTGAGGTGATGAATTCATTTCTACTCTTACAAAACCAAATTAAGAGATGCCACTTTCAGGTCGTTATGATTTGTGATGCTGCTACCTACCTCTGATCATATTTTATTCGGTAAATACTCTAATATCATTAGTAAATATTATAACATCAGGAAATATCTTATTTAGTCCTTTTTTTGGTCAGTTTTGGCTCAACTGCCACAAAAGAGTTAGT
Organism: Merops nubicus; assembly: GCF_000691845.1. Classification (NCBI taxonomy): domain Eukaryota; kingdom Metazoa; phylum Chordata; class Aves; order Coraciiformes; family Meropidae; genus Merops; species Merops nubicus. Next base: position 409 of record NW_008628970.1, read on the forward strand.
TAAAATTGCTGGCATCAAGTGGATGGTTAAATGTTTAGTCCAGATCAGAAGATACAGTCTTTATTTGGACTTTTAAAGCCAAATAATGAAAGCCAGAAGACAGAGATTTCTGTCTCTTTAAGGAACTGATTGCACAGTTAAATGTAAAATAACCACTTTTTTTTTTCCCCTAGAATGTTTAAAGATATTTTTCTTTCCTTCCTGTCTTCCCTTGTGTCTTTCTTCCTTTGAGCAAGTAGTGGCTGGGCAGAGCAAGTTCTGGGATTGACATGTGTCTGAACTCAAGCTGACAGAGTCAACACTGATTTCAATTACCTCTTATTTTTGTACAATATATCTTCATAACACCTGGTGTTATTTTCATGTTGTGCAAAAAGACAGCTTTTGTTTTTAATAAATACACGCAGCCAAGAGATATTATCAAGAAAAATACTCTGCTACAAATTTTCAGGCTGATTACTCATTTTATAACCCCTAATAATAGCTAGTAGGATTGTTTTATTTATTTTAAACATTGGAGATTGTTTTTCCTCCTACTGTAAAACACTTTGGAGCTGTTTTTATTGAGCAAGAGTAACTAGGTAATTCTCTTCCTTTTATTTGCCCCAGGGGTTGCAATGGTGATTCTGGGAAGGCTGTTCTGAATTACCCTTATGTTTCTATTATTTTTTTCACTATTTTCTTCTAAACTTCAGGTGAAAAAAAATGCAAATACTCAGTTTAATTAGAAATTTTGGTGCCTCATAATTTATTCCCTATGTGACACTATGTGAAAGTAAAATGTGTGATCCTACATATGACCCTAGATGAGGGGGATAAAATAAGTACCTACCCAAACGTAACAGGATTTCTTTGTATGACTTGTTTTTATATATCAGTTTTTAAATCATTGTACAATGGGAACACAAAGGTTATGTAGAACAAAAGCTGAATTTTAAACTTGTCTGTGTCCCTTGCACCATTATAAATGCTGACAGTAGGTGAATGTGACAGTGGTAGTTCAAATATTGGATTCTGTGAAATAGATTTTGTCTCAAAGTAAGCTTTAAAAATCATAACTGGGGAGTTCTGAGCTGGGCTTTAGGTTACTCCATTTTACATTCAAAAAATGCATGAGATATACACATATATAAATATATGCACACAATTTAAGTAAAACTTTACTTCTGTCTTCTTTTCCAGTAGAGGAAGGGGAAAAAACAAACCCAAGAGCTAACAGACTTTCCCCCATCAAATCATAAGCTATTTCCTCAAATTCTTGAAAGAATAGTTAAGCCTTTTGCTGTGTTGTCAAGGTCAAAAGACAGATTCTGCCAGACCTTGCAGGAAATATTAATTCCATTATTTCTGGTTATGGAGGTCTCCCTATGCTCACACAGTTTTGCTGTATTTCATTTCCGTTCTTTGTGTTTATGTGTTGTTGTATGATCTGGAGAGAGGTCATGTTTGATAAAAACGTGCTCAGTCATGCTTTTCATTATTGATTCACATTTCTTCTTGTTACACTTTCAAAATTCTATGTTCAGATAACAACTTTCTTCTGCAGAAAGTCAGATGAATAATGTAAGGCCTCACACAAGCCACCTTCCTTCTTGTGATCTGTAGACTTTGCTTTTTTAAAACAAACTGTAAATAACGTTTTTTCTAAATGCAGCAGCTCTTTAGTTTCAAACTGGTGCAATATTGTACAAGATTTAGTCTTATGAGGAGCTTTCTTCCTTTCAAATTCTAATTTTTTTAAGGCTCAAAAATTTCTGTTGAAAGAAATCTGTCCATCTGTGCCAATATTCCCACAGCCTCTTGCTGACTCTGTCAAAAACTTTTGACTTTAGCTTGGACCGAGACTTTTGTCGACTTATATATGATGACTCTGAACCTGGTGATTCATTTACATCAATTACACTTCATTAAAACATTTTAAGAGTTACGAGCCCCAGAATTCACAAAACTGACAATTTGGATAAATTTTACTGAGAATTCTTCCCAGTAAAAGAGCAAGAAAGTGGTTTTGCTAACACCATAGTGCTACAGGGTTGCTTCATACACTTATGATTCCCACCAATAAGGTAGGAGAGGTTCATATGGGTCAATCAGCCTAAGATTAAAAGTTTGTTTTTTTATCTTTAAAATAAGATAAGATTATGAAGTTTCTGCACCTAAGATAATAGTTTAAGTTTTATAAATTTTTCCTGAGCAAGAACAAGGACATAGGAAGTTTAGGATAACACTGTCACATTTGTAGCTCCAGGTTGAGTCTTGAAATGAGAAACTGCTGTAAAATTTTAATGCACCTTCTTTTTAAGATGGATTTAGAAACAAACCAAAAAATCCTCCGCAACAAACAAGGAAATGAATAAGTAAAAGCAAAATTCAAAACAAGTGCCATATAAATAGTTTTAGACTCTTCTTTTTATCTCCAGGTACCTTTTGTCAAGAACTTTCCAAATGCAGCTTTGCAGAGCATTGCAGGAGGAATTTTAAGCCTTGATCAACTCCTCTTTACTGAGCTTTGATAACAGTAATGATCACATTTTTGTGGTGTACACTTCAGGATATTTAATTAATTCACAGAGATATTACTCTTTGGCACTTCTTTTGACATTTACAACGGTGATTTTTGAGTTAATTTCTTTGCCAGGAGTTCCATGAAACAAGTTTTAAACTAATTAAACACAGAACACTGCACAATTTTCATATGATAACGGCTCTGTAATTAAGAACTTTGGAAAGTTTTCAAATCTGACCTTAAGGTGGAGGTTTAGCTTGTTACTGGTCTTCAGAGCTGGATAGTTTTCCAAAACCAAGGCTGACCATGGCCTCCTTCAGCCTTTTCAAAGGAGCAATCCATGCCATTTTCATAGAAGGCTAGAAGTGCACAGACTAGATCCTCACAGAATTAGCTGGTGTCAGCAATTAAAGGTTACTTCAGGCAGGAGCCAACTCAAGAACTCCCACGATTTTTACCCATTCCCATCTGAAGCAGCAAATCCCTGAGAATACCAGCTAGAAAAGCAAATCCACACTTTGTGTTGTCAAGATAATTGTCAAGACTGGGGCTGTTCTGAGTGCCAGTTAACCCTACCAGTTCAAACGTGTGCAATATATGGTCAAAGTTAGCATGAAGTTGATTTTTCTCCCAACGACCTTGAAACAGCCCTCTCTTTTTAGTAGTTTTCCATCACATTGCAAAAACAGAAATAGGAAAAAAAAAAAAAAAACACTTCACAGTCAGCCTCTGGTCACAATAAATCCCATTCTACTTATTCATGGATTTAGACAATTCCTTCTTATCACTGGATGTGGAAAAAAAAAATGCCCTTATGTTATCACTAGATGAGTAAAAAGAATAACAATTACCTGACTGCAATGTATCATTTATGCACAGCAATATATCCTGATATTTCTGTTACTGTGAATGCAAAGTGTTTCTATTCCAGAACTGTAAACAGCTTCTATGAGGATAAGAAACCAATAAACAAACCCCAAGCCTCCTAATGATATTCCAACCCTAAGGCCAGAGGTCCTGCAGTCAAGCACAGAGACGTAGATAGATCACAACTAATTCCTAAGGACTCACTCTGCCAGAGGGAATCCTCCAGCCTCTGACATCACTATGACCTCTATATTGGTGGCCTCAGCTCTGGGAGGGGTTGCTACAAGACACAACCACACAGAAATGTCTCTCTGGGGTGGTGTGTGGAGACCAGAGGCAGGCAGATACCCTGTGGTTTGTTTCAGCCCTCAGATGATCTCAGGGTCAGGGGAGGCTGCTGGGCAGGACAAGCAAATCTCTCCAGTGGGGAGCTCAGCTGGAGGCAAGCAGGATGGGCAAGACCACAGCCCCACCAGAAGGGACACTAACCTGCAATATGAGAGCAGGAAGAGTGAGGAAGGTCCAGGTCCAGTACCCAGGGCCAAGCAGCAGTTTCCAAAGCCATCTACAGTGACGAGTCAGGTCCAAGGTCTAGCTGGGGAGTCAGATCAAGAGGGGTAGTCAGGACCACCAAGAGACACAACCAGGCACAACAAACCTGCCACACAGCTTGGGCAAGAACTAGATGTTGCTCTGGAGGGCAGGGAATGGAGGGGTGGGGGAGAAGTTGCAGGGACTGCTGGTGTCCCCAGGGCCCTGATGGACGTGCCCAGCCAACTGGGAGACCCTTCTTGGACTGCACACAGCTCTGGAGCTGAAGCTTTCTCCGTGCAGCACCATGACCACGTCTTTCCCTTCCTTTCCCTGACACTTGAAGGGGAGAAAATCCAGAAGGGATTGTTAAGGTCTTATTTAAAATTAATAAAGATGACTTCCATATATTAAAAACTGGTCATATATCTCTGATGCTACCAATAATAGGCAGAAACAGCTCCAGTGAGTAGAATGAATTTGATAACACTTTAAGTAGCTTAGCCTGAGAAGAACACATTGTGTGCTTGCAAGAAGAGGAAGGCTGAGAGAGAGGAGAGAGTCTCCAAAAGCATTTGATGCTCAGGGTGCCAGAAGCTAATCACCAGCACATGGAAAATTCATGTTTGTCTGTTCTCTTTCACAGGTTTATCTTAAGTTTTCAATGACACATGAAATTTAAGCTGGAGTTTTTAGGATCCAGTTAATGTCTAAGAAAGGAAAGAGAGTTGTGCAATACGTCTGCAGAGCCAGCAGATGAATAAATGTTTCTTCTTTATTTATTAAAAGCTTTTATTTTAGATTGCTGGAATTAAAAAAAAAAGGCTCCATGGGAAATGATAATTCTGTTCTTTTCTGCATATTTCTGGCGTGAGGATAAATAATTGAGAAAGTGTTTTCTTTTATCAATGTCAAAAAGTTAGGGATGTCTCAGGACTACTTTATGAGCTTTATAAGGGATTTTTATATAAGAGACTTTATGAAAGTGCCAGACTGAAAAGTTTCTCTCCACAAGGAAGGAGCAGAAAATGACAAGTAGGTTTCTACCATTTCTTTCCAAACTTCTTTAAATCTACCTTGAAAGTAAACCCAACAAGTGAAGGGACAGCTCATCTGCCATTAATCATTCAGGTTCTGACCTCTTTGCAGAGGCTGCCAGCCAGGTTGTTAGTCATTTAATAATGTATTTTCCACTATTAGCTGAATTTGGAATAGCAACTAATTTTATCCTACATCGATGACAGGGAAACAACATTTAGTACTTCTAGAATTTAGTCATTATATGACTCATCAACCCTGTGCTCTTCCATTCTCTGAATCTGAAATAATGACCATTTACAGTGCAGTTAGATGTCAGCTTGGATAACAAACTCACCACACAGGTTCTTCCTCTCTGTAAATACCACCACTGGTAGCTGAAGCAGTTATCTCTGTCTGCTGGATGTTTTCTGACCTCTGCCCCTTCACTTTGCATGCTGAAAATGTCATCTTGGCAAAGGTCCCATTCTGCTTAATACTGGTACAGCTGTACTGCCAACAGCAACAGTGTTTTTAAATCCACAAGTCACTACAGATGAGATTTTAAGTGGTCTCTTCCAGAGGATTTGCTCTGGAAAGGTGTGTTTGCAATATGTAGTTCAACCTCTCCAGCATGCAGAAATGGAAATGGAAATCCACCCAGACCAACAATTCAGCCTGACCCTTTTGCCCAGGGTAGGTAAAGCCTTTCCACCTGCCAGAGAGATGCTGTGAGCCTTTAACTCCCTGGTGGCTGATGGGGACCCAACGTGCTGCCTCCAGTGTAGCTGAGCCAGTGATAGCACCAGGGAAAAATCGTGGTCAGACCCCTGGACTTTGCAATAAGTGTCTGAGAAGGCAAAATGAAAGACAATTCTCATGCTGGCCAAAGCAGCAGAGCCTCTCGTGCTTACCTGCCACCAAAAATGGCAACTGCTGTCTGGGACAGTTGAAATATGTCAAGAAATCTTGTGTTTCTATCTTCTCTCTGTCAGAGAACTGCAGACCACTATGCAACTGTTCACATTAGAAAAGACAACAGATAAAACCCCAAACATTTAAACACATGATGATTTTTTTCCTTCCCTAAGCCACTGCTGCTTGGTCTTGCTTAGTGCTAAATCCATTCCCAGCTAGTTCAGCAAGAGAGGTCATCCCTCTCAGCCCTTCTAACTAAATAACACTTAAATTAATGAAAAAATAGCACTTAAAATTAATGAAACCAAACCAAATGAAGAAGGTTTTCCACTCCAAAAGGTGCTCTAGCTCTGAAACTCCAGCAGACACTTCTGCAGCACAAGTTGCTTGTTCATGTTTTTTATGCTCAATCTCCACAGCTCCACTGGCTTTCAGTTAAGAGGAGAGCGTTCTGATTTTTACTGGGTTTAATATCTAAAATCTACTTTTTGACTGCATTTTATTTTAGTTGGATGGCTCGTTCTCACAATGGAAAGCTGATTTAACAAGCAGAATAAATATCAGACAGTGCTGGAGAACTAATTTGCAACAGATCATATATGAATATGTTGTTTAGAAATACCCTGAAAAAGAGTTGTTTGCCCAGAAGGTTGCAAATTGAGACAAATATTTCCTTGATGATCATTTTGAGACCCAAATCAAGATTATAAACCTGCAGCAGTTTCTGAAAGAGTGGCATACCTTCAGCAGTGAGGCACCATGGAGCAAAGATTCCTGGTGAAATAAACTGTAGGGTCCTCCAGTTCCCAGGAACATCCTCTGCCAGGAGGATGGAGGTAGAAAATAGTCAGGACGAGGCTATTTTCCTTCCTTTAAAAGGCTGCTGTATCTTGGTAGTTAAAGGTGATTAAACAATTCTCACGTGGTAATTGGTGATCTTTTTCAGCCTCTTGTAATAAATGAAAGGTTAGAATTTGAAGAGCTTTTTCTTATCTCTATGAGCCATTTCCTGTTTATTATGCAGAGATAATATCTATTATTAATACAAACAGGAAGATTATCAATCATATCAAACATAATTAAAAGTTGGAATGTGAAGAGCTTTTTCTTGTCTAGATGAGCTATTTCCTATTTGTTCATTATACAATAATATCTATTATTAATACAAAGAAGAGGATTATCAATCATATCAAGTCTAACTTAAGATAAATAAGGTTTTCAATACATTCCAGTCAAACCCAGAATTGACACAGGGTGTTTTGGTTTTAAATCTCAACAGATGACAGTGGCAACTTCACATTTCCCAGAGTTCGTGCAGAAAATCTCAAGTCTTCAGTAAACCATTAAGGCAACTGAACTAGTTGTTAATTATCTTTTATCAGACACAAGTGGTGTCCCATTTGATTACTTTGATGTGCATTTCCACAAAGAATAAAATCCTGTGGATTGCACAGATTGTAGGAAAAATATTAGGGACACTTTTGAGTATTAGCTACTTACCTCCCTTCTGTGAAATCATTACTTATTTTCTTCTTTTCTTCATCCTATTTTACTCTGCTCATACATGTTTTGTGTCTCCTGAAAACTTTTTTCCCCTATATTTGTTATACCTTTGGCCTTGTATAACACTTTATATGCTGCCAGGTAAGATCTCTGCTTTTCCTGGACATAACTCTTGCCTGCTCTGTCTCCCTTTCCCAGATCTCTGATTTCATCTGACCACACAGTTCTCTATAGGCTGGAAAATACTGAAAATTCAGTTGAAATAATAACAAAAAAATAATCTGAAGTTGTTTTACAGCTGGCAATAAATTAGTAGTGGTTTGGTTTAGATTTCATTTAAACTTCATCATTAAGGGATGCTCATTTGGGACTCAGTTTGCTGTTCATGCTTTACTGAAGGTAATTTCATAGTTTGCTTCCCAACTTCTGCAGCAATCTAACCAAACATCGGCACTCCCCAAAAGGTTTGCAGCAGGATGGATCAGAATAAGCTGCAGTGTTTGCAGGGCTTCCAAAGGCACATTTCCAGCCCAGGGGGTGTGGGAGTCCTTGAGGGGCTGAATTTCCTCCTCCCAGGTCCCAGCATGTGCAGAGTGGCTCCAGCTGCAGGTGCTCAGGGACAGCCTGGAGCAGCTCTCAGGGCTGGCTGCTCCCTTCCCACCCTGGCACTGCAGCTTGGGGGAGAGCTGGGAGTTGCACCCCCTAGTCCTGTCAGGCTGACACGGGGACAAAGCCAGGGGAACTTCCAGGAGAAACTCACATTCCTGTCCAAAAAACAGGAAAATAAATTATTAGACTCAACACATTCTCACAAATATTTTGATTCTTGCAAATCAATGTTCTGAACAAACTGCCTTCGATATCAAAACTGAATTATGGTAACAAAACAACAGAAAGTCTAGAGACTTGGTTCCATGAGCAAAACAAGGTTGGTTTCATTTTTTTTTAGGGCATTTCTTTCTCAGCTTCACTAGCCTTCTGTTTTGTTGAGTATTCAGGGAAATAAAGTATCAACCTTGTGATGAAAAGACAAATTACAATGCCCAGAAAACACATGGACAAAGCAAACACTTGTGCTCTGCCAAGGCTTTATTCAAATGAATAATTCCAGTGGCATCTACTGAGTACCCACCTAAAGTTGTCTTTGAAAAATGATCAGTAAAACTTTTAATGAAAAAAAAAAATATTAAAAACATTTGTAGATGTGACATTTTTCTATCAGTTGCAGTAAAATCTTCCTTTTTAACTTTCCTTACTTCTCCATCTCTTTATTTCCCTTCTCTCGTCAAAGAAAAAAGGTGAGAGGAGGCAGAAAATAAAATCTAAGTAATTAAAAATACAGATTTTTTTTTTCTTATCAGTTGCAGTAAAATCTTCCTCTTTACTTTCCTTACTTCTCCGTCTCTTTATTTCCCTTCTCTCATCGATGAAAAAAGGTGAGAGGAGGCAGAAAATAAAATCTAAGTAATTAAAAATACAGATTTTTTTTTTCCACACTATTTTCTGCTAGAAATGAGATGGCAGACAAGAGTTCATCTGCTCTGAGCAGTCTGTAAAGGCAACAGTCACTGTTTTTTTAAATGTTTTTCAGTAATTACTCCAAAAAATGAGATAGAGCCAATATTTCCCTAATTCAGAAGTGCACTGGGTGGATCAGTGTTGCCCAGGGGGACACAGAGGTTCCCACTGGCTGCTGCTCAAGCTTGTCAAACGTTCCCCATGGCTCTTGGCAACTTCAGATGGGATTTCTCAAGACTGCAGGAAAACTGTAAATGAAATAAAAATTTACTGAAACAGAAGTGAGACTAAATTAGTGATGAAATGAAGTGTGTTGAGAATTTGGGCTGATGACAGATACTGATAAATGTTAGAGATCTGGCAGCTCCTCCAGACTTTATCTAGACTGTGTAAACAACCACATATAAAACAGCAGAAAGGAATCGTTGGAACTTTCATTAATTTTCAAATTGTGAGAGGAGCTGAAGCATAAATACTTTCCCTTTCAGCCAGTGCCATGAAGGTAATAAGTGCTTCTTTATTTAATAAAAAAAAAATCCAAATAGACCAACAAGCTAAAGCTCAGCCCAAATAAAATTTGTCTACAGGATGACTTTTTCTTCCCCCTTTCACACTCCCAGGCTATGTCATTTCTGAGAAGCTGTACCTCGAGCTGCTCTATTTTAAGTTAACAAGTTCCTGAACTTCAGAATTCTATTCACAAGAAGCTAAAACAAAATCTTTGAAGGCAACATGAAAAACAGAGATAAAAGGAATTTGTAGAGTGTTCTTGAAATTAGCATTTCATTATAGCCTTTCCAATAAGAAAGGAATAACATCCATCTTCATATAATGCCAGTCAAAGATTGATTACATCACATGAAAATTATTTCCATGGAAATCAATTTACTGTCACAGAGAAACCAAACTTGTGTTTTTTGTGTTGTCTTTGCAGATCTTAATGCTTCCTTGAGAAATAAAACTGACGTGGGGAAGTCTGAGGAGCTTCTTTATCAAGAGGTGGTTGCACGAGGCTCATCTTTCCTTTCCATATTAGCATCAGAATACATTAGTCACCTGTAAGATGTTTCTTCTGAAAGAATAAAAGAAATTAAACAAAAAAGAATAAAGGAATAATGACGACCATGAAATTCAAATGCCATTTTTACTTCAGCTCTGCTGTCATCTTCTGAGGAGAAAACTATTTTAGCTTACCAAAACCTTGTTTCCAAACCAGGAATAATATTGTGAGGGGGTTTTGTCCATGGGTGGGTTTTTTATTATTTATACAGTGAGCTCCTTGAAGTAGAGACTGGTATTCATTACAGGTCTACTTAACAGAGTTCTGGCATTGCATTTTAACCCTGGGTATAACAGAGCAGACATCTGAAAAGACACCACGTAGTCCTTACAGCATTTAAAATCAGGAATCTGTGTTAGTCTTTTCTCCAGAGAGAGTCAGAAGCTGGCTTGAAATGTGTTGACTCAAGAACAATCATTTTTTTGTTTCTATAAAACTGTGAAAAAAAGGTAAAAGCCCAATCTCAAAGGGAAAGCAGAACACCAGGTATGCATTCCTTTCAGTATTCTGTTGCCAAATGGTTTGTGTCCAATACCTCATATGCACCTACAAACATAATTTAAATAAGTAATGAAGAAGAAAGCAGGGAACGAGCCAAAGCAGAAGCTGTACAAGGATTGTTTGAAGCAGGAGGAAGAAGAGATGGTTAAAGCTTGGAAAAAGAGATGTGGAGTAAGGACTCTTATTTCATGAGTATGAAATCTTGTTTGCAATGTCTATCTCTAGTTAAATAATAAAAATAAAGTGCAATATAATAAAAAGGTTTAAATGGAATGTGGGCTCAAGTATTTTTAAGCACATGAAGTGGGCAACCCTAAAAATGTAACAGTAACTCTCCACTCAGAAATGACCATGAAGCCAATTTTAAACATTATGCACACATTTAAAGAACTATTTAATTTCTATATTTATAAACCCAAGCTTGATTCACGCAGTGATAACTTCTAGGCAGACATAGTGTTGACTTTCAAACTTTAACTGCCCCATTTCTATTGTTAATATCCAAAAATCTGTCAGGGCAGCAAAAAAATTAAAAAAGGTGCTACTTGAAGTTTCAAGTCCATCTTTTAAATTTAAGCAGAAGGTCAAAATTATGGACCTGCTAATTTCTCTTCTATAAAAAATTCACTAAAAAAAAAAAAAAATAAAATAAAAAATCTCAGCCCTTCCTAAATTATTTAAGAAATGCTAATGCTCGAAATAATCTGAGAAGAACTGGACAGATTTTTTTTACCCCTCCATCTCTTCCAATAACACCTTCAGCCCTGCCTCTGACCAATATCCCATCACCCATTGCTAGACTATCTCCAGAGATAAAGAATGATATTAACTATAAACACTGAGCATTAGCATTGCTAGAAGAAGACACTGTCTGCAAAAACATGCAAAGCTACTCAGAAGAGACCAAGCTGAAAATTAAAATCACTGAACAGAAGGAATTCTGTTCCAGCTCAAACCAAGAGAACCATTTGAGGGTCAAGACCTGTTGCAGGTTCACATCTGCAGCTGTACCCAGACTGCTTTCCATGGGACCAGTATTCTGGCTCTGTGAAAAGATCTAGGTAAAAATAACCTGCTAAAAACATTGAAAGGAAGAGAAGTATCTCATGATGTTACTGTTTTGGCCACAGCCAAGATATTATTGCCATACATATAATAAATTATATTTATAGCCATAAATCACTGCATCACAGCAACTGGAAGGACACAGAAGTGAAATGTAAACAAAAATGAACAGCCTAGAGTGGGAACTCCTGAGCTGAGGTTTACCAATGAAAAGTATGTACTTGGAAACTTTACAACATTTACATTCAATAGCATAGGGAAAAGTAAAACCAAAAAAAAAAAATCCCAATCAAACACAAAACCCCAACCCAAACTCTGTAAGCTACCTAACCTCAGCAGCATAGTATTTCCCAGGATATTATTTGCAGGCAGTATTAGATTAGGCTGAAGTAGTTGAAGAAAATCACACATCTAAGGCTTTCATTAATCTTCCAAAATAAAATTAATCGTGTCGTACATTTGCTGCCTTGTTCAATTTTAAAGATCAGCAGAACCTTTGAATTTCACTTTGTGGAACAACTCTATACATCAAAATCTGTTTTCCTTCCTATTTAAGATAAAAATTAATGATCTCACTTGAAGTGTGCAGGTAAAAAAAACTCCACAGGCATCTGCTTCAAGGCTTCATCTCCCTAGTTTGGGCTGTCTGCCCCACAGAGAGGATAGAGATTCAATAAGTGAAATGTTGATTCCATATCTATAGAGTGATCAAATTTCTATTTAGTGGCTTTTATTTATAAAATGCTCAATGGCAGAGCCACCTAAAACCAGTCTTGTTTCTCAGGCTTTTTCATTCACAGTGGTGCTGCTGCCTGGGTGCTGCTCCTAGAGTGGATCAGAGGCAGTGCTTTGAGAAAAGGACCTTCCTGAAGCAGCACTGATCCTGGTGATCAAGCTGGGCACTGGGGAGCATTGGCCTGAAGATAAGTAGAGCCCGGCTGACAAATAGCTAACAAAACAGCCTTTAGACCACACAATACTTTAGATCCTGTGAAGATAATGCTTTACAAGAGTACTAGAGAGAAAAAAAATCACCAGAACAACCTGAAGCATATCACTGCTCTCTTGCCCTAAATTAGTCTCCTCTGAATTTGTGGGACAGTTTCACAAGCTGCCTGGCACAAATATTTAATCTGTTCATGCAACTCTAGCCAAAGAACAACAGAATAATTGAATGAAAAGGAGAGGACAAAAAAGGAGAAAGGGGTCTTTGCCTATCTCTACATTTTCTGCCTTTTCCCAAATGATGAAAAACCCTCTTTTTGTAAGGAAAGTGGTTGTTATGTTGCCTGTTAGTTTTTGTGAGCCGTGTAGAGTGTAAAAACTCAGTTTTAATATTTTTACATATATCAGGAAAAAAAAATCTACGATGAAGACTAAGAAGAACCCAATAGAAGTGCTCTCAATCATGATGAATTCACCCAATCCCAGACAGACAGATTAGCCTCATCACATAGTCCATCACTGCCACGAGTTTTGCACATCCTTTTGCTTTCTCTAAAAGCAGAACTGAAGAGCAGACTGGATTTAAAGTGCAACCAAAGAGAAAAGAAATGTGAAATGAGCCAGGGAAGATCAGCAGGCAAACAGATTTTCACCTGTCCTCTCAGGACCCCTTACACTATCAAATAATTCTTCTCAAAGCAATAAGAACAAGTTCAGGAGTCTTTACTCTTGAAGACAAAACTGGATTTATAATGGTAATCTTAACACAATAAAGTTAAAGGGACACTAACAAGACTCTTGGCTTTGAACAGCCTTCTTGAAAGACCAAACAATTCTCTGCTGAAGTTCTAGCCAAATATTTGTTCAATTACACTTGAAAAGCCTCCTGTAAGACACAGTTTCACAGATGAGCTCCCTGTCACAGTTTTCATGGTTTTATTCCTCACAACAATATCTATCTTCATGTGGAGGTTGTTTTTAAATGCAGAATTTTTCTTCTCTGATAACACAGCTGGTTAATGGAGTCTTCAGGAAAAATGTGTGTAGAATGTCAACAAGAGATAAATACTGGAAATATTTAAAGATACAGTCTAAACAGATTTATCTGTATACATTCATTGACCTATCTAGATTATATATTGGTGCTCATGGGTGGTTAATTTTTGTTTTAAGTGGATTCCCTGACCTAGAATAGAAAAAGGGGGGGAAAAGCTGTAGGTGGAATAAATAAATAAAACCCCCACATTTCTACCCACATTTTCTAGTCAATTTATGAGCACCCTAGGTCTGTCTTTTTATTCATTTACCTGTAATCCTGTTTACAACATATTCACTTTTATTTCTGAGGAGGCCAGTTGTTTTCCACTGCTTGACCAAAAAGCCAGCAGCATCCTACCATCAGCAAAATTTTGTGATGTTACTATGAGCTCAGCTGGAAAAGTTTCAATAGGATGGGCCAAGAAACATTCCCTCTCATCAAATATCACTATTTCTTGCATAATAAGGATATGCAAACAATGCCTACAAAATTTTACTGAATACAACTTTCCTGTCTTATATAAACACATCTTCTTACACTTAAATAGCTCAGTGGACTGAGCTGAGAGCATAACATGAGAGA
>NW_008628971.1:0-1004 GCF_000691845.1 Merops nubicus
CCTGCTGATTATGTCATTCTTGTTTGGCTTAGTCATCGGCAGAACAGCTGGGTTTGCTTTGCTTATGTTTTTTTTCTATGAGAAAAGAGTCCAGATTTTAATTAAAGAAAAAAAAAAAAAAAGAGGTTGATTGCTTTGCCCTTTTCCAGGCTTATAGGAAAACAGCTACAAGAGAACAATACTAAAAATCATCCCCCAAGCAGGACCACAGCCATTCTCAGATGATCACCCATCTACCTGCCATCTAGAAGAGTCGTGCTGATGTGTTTGACCAACACAAATCTAGGTTTAATCACTTCAGCCCCCCCTTTTCCCTACCTGTCTCTTAAACATCTTCATGGAAACTAGCAGCCTCTCTCACTGTGTAATGATCCTGTTCCTAATAAACCAGACTTGTAGTCTAGGCTCTTCCCTATTTCTAGCATTTTGTGTTGTTGTGAGAGCTAATGGTTAACTTTAAGATATCTGAGCTGAAGGTTTTATAGCAGATACTTGTACAATGATTTCATCCTGGGACAGTAGGTCAGAGTTCAATAATTCTGTATACATGCAGTGTATTTAGAGAACACTGTTTACAGGGAATCTAGATATAGACCTTTTACTTCAGCTATTCTACAACTGTGGTGGTTGTAGCTGTACGTGGCTCTGACCACTGACTTGAGTTTCTTTATGACAGACTCGCTTTCGCCAAAAATTTAGGAAGACAGAAAGTTGATAAAAATCACCGTGTTCCTTAACAGGCCAGGAAATTGTCCTAGGAAATAAGGGCTTTGTAAGTGTGGAAGCTTTGCTTCTGAAGAAGCTTCAGGAGGATGGAACAGGCTGCTCAGGGAAGTGGTGGAGTCACCATTGCTGGAGATATTTTAAAAGACATGTAGTCGTGATGCTGAGTGACATCGTTTAGGGGTGGTCTTGGTAATCATAGAATCATTTAGGTTGGAAGGGACCTTCAAGATCATCAGGTTCAACCATTGAGACGTTAGGGCTCTAAAGTCCTCTGCCAA
>NW_008628972.1:0-22086 GCF_000691845.1 Merops nubicus
ACTCAGTGCCACTGGCCATGTCCCCGAGTTATAACCCAGTGGTATTTCAGTAGGTCTCGCTACTATTATATGGGCTATATAGCTTACAGCAGCTGCTGATCTGGGCTATAAACATCCAAATCAATTTTATTTACACTATAAAAACTGGGCAGAACATCAGCAAAATCTCTGGAAGCCCAAATAAAAGGCCAGATTATTCCTGGAGGTAGAATTACTCCCTCTAAAAACCAGGGCCAGACACCAAAGGGTTTATGCTGAAACCATTCTGTAACATTTCACCTGAACACTGACCATTAACATGCAGCTAAGCCCCTGTGAACCACTTAGAAAATGTACCTCCAAGTCTGAATTTGTCAAGATTTCTCAAGACCTCTATATGTCTGATATCCCAGAAGGTACCAGCAAATTGAAGAGTTTTTAATATTTCCTCTCTGTCTCTGAGCTCAGTCAAATTAATAGGAATATATTGGCTCAGCCAATCATACTGGATGAAACTGGGCTGGCTATTAATGATCTCAAACAGAAAGCAGCCCCTGGGCTAGAAAAGCTCCCAGTAGAGTGTCACTCCAAGTTGTAGCAAAAGACAAACTTCTTCTAATAGTTTCACAAGGTTTGTTTTTAACCTCTCACTGTCATTCTGCCTCCCCCCCCTCAAACTCTTTCTGCAGGCAGCAATATTCTGTGCTGTTTGCCGTTGTAAAAAGTGACTCTTGTCCCCTGGGTCTACTTTTAAATGGTGCCTCTTGCTCTGGCTAACTGATGCCAAAGCCACCAGGACAGCACTGGGGACAGAACTGCAATGGAGACAAGATGGCTTTCTTGGATCTATACCAACTAAGAGCTCAATCCTGGGGTGTCTTAACTTTTGGGCTAGCAGGTTTGTATCTCATGTGCCCCTAAACTGCCTAGATTTCTGGAAATAACCAAACACAATTAATCTGATCCAAACAGTAGCTGAGGAGAAAGACAAATTGTTCCTTTTCCTTCTTTCTGTTAATATATTTGGGAAACTCTTCTCTCCTGAGGACAGCTATAACTGAATGTTCTTCACACATGATTTCATGTGACTATTAATCATGAAAGGCCTTGTCCTTTTATTAACATGCTGGTTAAACTTACTCCCTCCTTGAAGCCAAAGAATTTGTGGTCAGGAACAGAGAAAAGTCCCTAGCCATCCAGCAAGTACAAAAATAAACAAAAGGGGGAAAAACAAAATCTAATTCAAAAACCAACAGCCAGCTTTTTAAAAACTCACCAGCGTGGTTATTTCTTTTGGTTGCCATTTTATTTTGATGTCAGTTCAGGGGATGATATCTATTACACTTTGCTTCATCTGCTGCATGTAAAATGCTGATAATGCTGGGAAGCATCACCTGGCACGAAGGCTTCGCCACACCCCACCAGGGGAGCATCCTATTAATTACAATAAAGTCATGTCCTTGCATATGGCCTTCACCTCCCTCCCTTCCAAATGACTCCTGAGGATTATGTCATGCCATGGCATCACTTTGACACCAGACAGAGTATGCTCTTGCTGTGCCTGGTTATTCCTGGAAGGAGTAGTTCCTCCCTGGCTGAGAACTGCTCTGACTGCCCAGGGTCAGGAGTTCCTCCGTTTTCAGCAGTCCTTTAATAGAAAAGTTCATTTATCTGAAGTAAACCTACAGACAATGGTCCTATGCTAGGGGATCTCCCCGTACACCTTAATGCTCATTTATATGTATAGGTCACACACCAGATGCAGCTGCAATATTAGGAGGTGTACCTAGGCCATCACATGCCTTATAACCCAGGACAGAAGACACGTGGCAGCATGAAGCTACACATGAAGGCAATGCTTACAGGAAGACTGCAGGCACACACAGGAGTTTCTATCCTGCAAAGACAGGGCGAGTAGAAAGTCTGTAGCACCCTAACTCTTAGCCGAGGTAGTTGAGTTTTCTGTACTCAACTGTTATAAATGCAAAGCCAACAATCCTTTACCTACTTTAGAAGTGGTGAAGGGGTTGTGATAGGCCCAGCTAAGCTTCAGAGCAATACATTTCCTGCCAGAGTCCTCCCTGGTTGTCTGTGATGCATCACAAGAAAGAATTCCCCCAACACGCTTCAAAGAATTGATGGAGATACCTGCACTAAGTGTTTCGTCTCCCTTTGCCATCTGCATATAGAGGGTTACTCCAGTCAGGTAAATCCCATGGCCAGATGTGCCAAATTCCTTCCATTGCACAACAGGTTATTTACAGCAACTCACACAGAAAACTGATTTTGACCCTGATTTTAGCAACTAAAAAAAAAATATACCTCATTCAATGCTAGTGACTCTATGTCCTTTCTACTCCAGTTTGCCAAAGCAATTACCCTCCTATGGGCATGAAGCTTTTCAATCCAAAGGCGAGAACCATCCAAATATTTAGGCACCTACTCCCCACTCAGTCAGCAATAAACTCCAATTCCTGCAGGAGGAGGGCACTGAAACACAGCAATGTAACCACTGTCATTATGAGCCTTCCCTCCCTCCAGCTGTGCCAGTTTAAGTTCGATGTTTTGCAGGTGTCTGTACCACAGCAGACTTCAAATTAAGCCACTCTCCAAACATCTTAAAGTCAGACATTTTAGGCTTTGAAACCTTAAGCACAAAAAGTGCACTTCACAACAGCTCCTGTGGGTGTTATAAGGAGCAACAAATGCTTTTAAGCACTCTTACGAGAGAAGAAGATGACAATGAAATTGAGGGGAAATGGGGAAAAAGATAATCACAGGACCAAGTTGCTGCTCTCATCTCCCAACTATTTCCAAGACAGCAAGAACCCAGGCAGCTGGCAACAGCTGCCACCCTATTAAACTCAACAATTTACAGGTGCTCAGAGGGAGCACTTGCCTGCAATTAGCTGAGCAAATTCACTCACTTCGAGACGCAGGGCCCAGCCCTGGGCTGCCACAGTTGGATTGGGCTCCATTGACTTTGTGGGGTAATGCCAAGTTACTCCAGATGAGGATCTGCCTTGCAGATGTTAAGGAAGCTGGGAAAGCCTTGCTCTGCAGCCTGATCTTGGAAAGGATTACAGGTATAGCAGAAAGTATAATGCATTCTTCTCACCCTGCAACAGCTCTCTGCCTAGGGAGGGTGCCGGTGAAGTCCATTAGGTGTAAGGTAAAAATGAGAAAATAAGACTCTGTTCCACTGCAGGCCTCTTCAGTAGTATTCATCTAGCCAGTGCAGGTAAGAGGGATGGGAAAGATATAGAGTAGATTGGGTGCAAGTAGCAAAGCCCCTACATTTCTGTGAATTCCTAAAATGGGAAAAAATTCTGCATCACCGCTGACTCAGGCCAGTGCAAGAAATAGTCTGCAACCTGCTCCCACCCTGACCTTCACCCTAAAAACCTCCCATCTAGCCATCTTTGCTCCATGCCTATTATACCCTCCCTTTGCTTCTATTACTTGACAAATATTATAACAGCAGCAATAAATACTGTCTAACAAAGCTACATCTACAGTGAGGCCCCATATCATTAATTCATTGCTTACTCAAGCTGTCAAGAACTATGGATACTTTGGTGAACACGGCCTGCTGCAATCAGTGGAACTATTTGTGTTTGTTCCTAATTAAGCTCTCGCCCAGTGATTTAGGAATCATAAAAAAGAAAGCTAGGATGATTGTTTTCAGCGTGGAATAAATAAATATGAATACTTTGTGATATGACGTCTCTTCTTGTGGTGTTCTTTCTCTTCCAGTTAATCTCATTATTGCAAATTAGGGAGTTTCTCTGGCAGTTTAAAAGGTGTACTCTCATGCATACAAAGGAAATAAACAAAGTATTTTGCTTCAGATCTCAGCTGCAGTCAATTTATTCTTTGAGCCTCTTGACTTAAAAACCGTAAGACTTTGGTCTCTGCTTGTATCAAAGTCACACACAAATTGAAACAGCCCCTGCTCACATCCACTTAAATTCAGTAACGCTGTTGCTCTGATTTCACAATGACCTGAAAATACTTCTGTATTCTCTTTGTTTCTACCTGCTTCTTTATTCCCACTCTCCAATTAAACAGCAGAAAAATTCAAAGTGCCTTCTAATTGACATAAATCCAAAATGAAAGCTGGCTAGAAGGCTGAAATCAAAGAACTGAATAGGATATCTTTACTTACACCAAACAGTCCCACGATAGCATCTAGGAGAGGATGATGGCTTTCTTCCATAAACGCCAGGGTCATACTTGCAGTACATGAATGCAAAATCACAGAGCACAGTGCAATAAAAGGTGATGTAGTGTAATCCCCAGGTACTGTAAATTAGCTTCCCACTGTTTGGTGCATGCTCTGTGACAATGTTCCCAGTGCTCAGAAATGTCCTTTTCCTCTGAGAATGCCTCAGGTTGAGCAAGAACGATGCCTGAGAATACGATGAGAGGTATTGATGTTAGAAACTCTTTCCTAAATCAATGTTTTATTTAACATGATAATTAGAACAAATATCTCGGAGACTTTGGGTAATGTTACAATTTTAAGACAGCCTGGAAGAACTTCAATTACATGTTTAAAATTGTCTGCACTCGGGGAACTGGCTGCAATGCTGTTTTGAAGCTTTTGTTAGCACCTTTAGGAAAAGCCTGCATCTTGGACCCTGGACACTGCGCAGTGGTGATTGCCTCAATGTACAGTATGTACCAAGAGCAAATAACTCTCTGAAGACATCAGGGACATGGGATGATGAAAATATCTGAACACCCAACTATCCACCAGGGACCAAAATTAAGAACAACTCCTTTGGTTCGTGCTGTATTCATCAGAGGGAGACCACTCCAAAACATGAACGTTGCCTTCAAGGGATGGTCAACTCCTATGAACTACAAAGATGATGATGGTCAAGACATGTTGTAAATACCTTCATTACATAGCTGGAGTGGCTGGATGGATCCAGGCTAGGTGCCTGGGAAATGCTAATTTGAGCAATAATGTTGCCTGGCTGCATGACTCTGGAATAACAGGACAGCAATAAGGAGGGAAGATTTTTGCCCTTCCTGCTATGGATTGTGTAAATAATTTTGGACTATGTTAGCCATGGCAAACAGAGAGTCACATAGTGCAAAAAAAAACTTTCATGTGCCTCAACTTTATTTATTATGAGATCCAAAAATCACATGACTGTTTGTCACATTGTAACTCCTAACTGAGTTAATCCCCCAACTTCACCTCCTATTTTCATCATAGCTGCTGCTTATGGCCATAATTCCTGCAAATAAATTTGCTTTATGACACAACAGGAGACCTAGACTCAGGCCTAGGCCTCCTGAGATATTAACAGAAAGATAAGATCCATCGAGAGATGTGAATGTAGGCTCAGTCACCCAATAAACAACCTTTTACCAACTGAGCATAATCCCCTTATCAGATTATGCCTGATGTATTGTGTTTCCTAGTCTTCTAGTGCTTTTCTGGTCTCAATTAGAAGCAGCATTAGAGGAAAGAAAAAAAATCCGTACCAGTGAATTTCACAACTAGGAGGATTTTTTTGGCTGTAAACCAACTAGGCTGTTAAAAATTGGGTAGGTCTAAAGGAGAGCAGCAACCCATCTCATCTGAAAAGGCATCCTCCTAAACTCAGCTGGGCACCACCGTTTATCCCAGATTCATGAGATGATTTATGTGCAAATAGCAGAGAGCCAGGAGAGGGTGCTCAACAATAACTAGAAGAGGTCTTGTACACTGATTATGCCCTGGCAACAGTGATGTTTGCACACAGCCATTTACATGGACCTGCCAGAACCAACGTGAAGTATAGAGGACTTCTTAATTAATGTTTCAAAATTTCCAGAGGGCTTTTAATCTAGCTCTTTTAAAAACATTTTTTGACTACAGAGAAGTCCACAGGATAAGATTTTTAAAAGGTGAGAGTCTTCCTGTCAGACTTCAGGCATAAACAGTTAAAATTCCACCCCAATCCTTGTGTTTGTGTGTCCTACAAGCAAGAGTATGAAGGTCTCCCGTCAGTCCACAGAAAACACCAAGCATGGGGATGTTCAGGAATCTGAATTAGCTGGATTTGTCCTTCACTCATTTAGAGAAAATATTATGTCCTTACACCCAAAAGTAATGAACTGCCCAAGAATACTGGTCAAGCAAAGATTTTCACTCTGGTTTCTTCCCCCCCACCCATTTTGAATAAATTGCTTTAGATGGATATTAACTGGAATAAATTCAATACAATAAATAGGCTTCACCAATCAATAAATAAGACCATTTTTTCTTAAGTATAAGAAGTTACACCTTTTTGCAACGAGTTTTTAAAATAGAGAATAAGAAGATATATTTCTTTTCAGGTTGAAATATCTAATAAGAAATTATTGCCACTATTACAGTCATTGTTTTTAAAAATTATTTTTTAGCAAGAAAGACAGATCTTCATCAGTCCATGCAGCTGCTGCAGGACTGGGGCAGGAATTAGGCTTCCAAGCAAAGGTTGTGTCCCTGCGGTGTTGATACGTGAGGACCAGCAGGATGGGAATCGGGGGCTATGAGTTTATTAATGACATGTCCTTCGTCCTGCTAACTGTAAAGGTTATTACACAGTCTGTACATTTCTAACACAAACAACTACATGGGATTACACTTGCCATAGCAGAAGAGGCGGAGGAGTTGTGAATTTATCAATTAAATTTTAAATTTGAAGCAGGACTTTTTCACGGAGTCTGCTGTCACAGCTGCCTAAATTGGAAAACAGTGAAAATTCAGGCTCTCTGGACTGAGCAAATTACTATAATTTGGATTTAAATGGCATCGGAATCAAAAGTTTACTCTGTTTGCTGATTCTATAGCCCTATTTTTCCTCATTGTTTCTTTCTGAGCCTCCTACTGTTTATAAAATTGAAAAATCAAGCTGAGCTGAATGTCCAATGCCTTCAGTGTGATTGAATCTCTCTTTCTGTGCACGTGATTGACAGCATCAGAAAAGAATGTTTTCCTTAGCTAACAAACACTCACTTTGCCTTCATTTTATCTGCCTTTGCACTATCTCACTCAGCCCCTCAAAAGAATGTCACTGGGAATTATTTTCTTCTTCATAACCTGCTAATAACTCAAAGACATACTAAAATGAGTTGTACTGGTCAGATGCTTGAGGATTTTCATACATAATACTTGCAACATATCCTTCCATAGCTCTCAAAAATGGCAAAGCATCTCTTGAATCTACTTGGAAAAGACCCTGTGCAAGGTTAAAGAGCCTTGTTCACTTTATTGTCTGTGCAGGGGGAAATATTGATCCACACAGACATTATTTTGAACACAGGTTTTAAGTCCCTGTAACTTTCTAGCCTTCTGTGACATTACCACTGCTTTACTCCTGTGCGTGGAACAAGAGAGTCAGAACATGCTGTGTATTTTGCTGTTACAAGTCTTGCTACCTAACGTCACAGATCACTAATTTCTCAGAAATAACTGACCACTAGATTTGTTTTCTCCATGACTGCAAGTGCTGCTACCTTTAGAAAATCAGAGGAAATAGAGGTGGAAGGGACCTCAAGAAAATATCTATTCAATTCACTTGCTCACAGCAGTATCAAGTAGACTAGTCATGCAGGGTGGACTCTTACCCAGACCGTTCTTAAAAAGGTTTAAGGTCTCCAAGCCTGCTCTTCAAGTGGTTCTGAATGACACTGAACTGCCCTATACTGTGAGCTGCATGTCCTTCCTGGAACAAAATTTGTACTAAAATACTACGCTGTACATGATATGCCCTCCCCAGCATTCTCCAAAGGTGTATTACAAAGTCCCAGCTATATAATATTGCTGCACTGTCTGAACAGCATGCACCTTCACAGAACCTCATCTAATGACTTTTGAAGCCAAATACTGCAAAAGCTGCTGTTAGTAACCAGGTTGTTTTAACCAGCCTAAATAAGGATCATAAGGGAGATAAGTTCCTGTTATGAAAGTTAACCAAGTATCTCATAATTAAATCAGCTGAGAGTAAAAAAAAAAAACAAAAAAAAACACCAAACTAGTTAACAAAAAATAAACAAACTACAAACCAAAAGGAAACATAACAAAAACAACAATCCAGAAAACCAAAATCCAAAACTAATCCAGCAATATTGCATTCTCTCTGGTCTCTTTATCATTTTTACTTAAGGGATCTCACATGATATTGCTCAGTACTTAGGAAATATGGCTATTTAAGCCTCTATATGCAAATCTCCCTGTGCTGAAATATATCCCTATAAAGATGCTGGTGGTAGAGAGAAAGACTGATTTCCACAGAGAAATATTATTATCCCTTATTCTGAGATAACAGAGATGTCTCTAGACTAATAGTATATACAAGGCAGCACAATTATATTCAAAACTGAGGGAGACAGAGCTCCATTTGTTCTGTTAGCCCAGTGCCTAGGCAGAGGACTTGCAGGCTCTGAGGTAGAGGGACTGAGGGGCAACTACCTGTTTCTTTCCCTTATGAGCACCCAGAAATTGTTTGATTCATTGTGTAATGAATGCTTGAGGAAAGTTGGAGGAGGTGGAGGCAATATTAATGGCAAGGCTGTATTTCAGCACCTGCACTTGTTTTACTTCAGGTGCATTTTACTGGGCAAGATGTTGTTATGGTGTGGGAAAGTCCATGAGAACCTAAAGCCATTCAAGGTCAGAAAAATGAAAACACAGAATGTAATTTGTGGTCTGAGGACAGTAAACACTCCAGAACATGAAAGATACTGATAGGGAAAGGTGGTGAAGGTAAACAGGAAGACTCAGGAGATGGAAACTCAGCAACATCAAGGATCAACCTTGACCTAAGGAGCAATGGAAGATGTGCCTGCCGTACTGGCCTGGCCATTGGACTGTTTGAATGTTTCATTGGGGTACTGAGTGGGTTAATGCTCAAGCCTGTTAGCCAATTTATTTTACTGTATGCATTTGTCTATAAGAAATGCTTTACATTTTTCATTTATTCATCTCCTGTTTACAGTCTCTTTGTACACAGAAGTGAACCAGAGAATGAAAGTTACGGCATACGTATGAAAGTCACATAAAAGTATGGTAGGAAAGAGGCAAAAATAGGCTAGGCTAATAAATAGCACATTCTGGCATTCTTACTAATCTTCATATTTAATCAGTCAACAATTAACTCCATATTTTCTAACTGGCATAGTATTGTATAAATAGTAGATGGCTATTGGCCACCTGTTCTCAAAATCTCTGCAGATCATCTTAAATACTTGGGTCAACAGGATACTTACCTGGTTGCTAATGGTGACAACCACAGTTCTTTGATAAAGAGCTTTAATTGAATTAGACGCTCCTGCAGTCACTGATTCATCATCCTATTTTTCAGTGCAGCAATGCTGAAAAATCTGCAATGTTTCCATTCCTTCAGCAGTGGCCTTACTGGGAAGAGGATCCCTTCCATTCCAGAAGCTATTAAAGATACAAACAGCTTGGCACTGAATCATTTTTATGTGACTGCTGGAACACTAACTTGAATTAGGGCTGTATTTATGTAAGTGTGGTAATTGTCTTTGCCTTTTTTTTTTAGTTAAAAGAGAGAAGGAAGGAAGAAAACAGAGAGAAGTTGAAAAAGCATAGGAGCTGCAGTGACATTAAATGAAATTATTTTGTGCTGTTGCAAGTCAGTGTCTAACCACTAATGACAAGCTATGTATACGTATATAAACAGTTTTATTAAAAAGCCCTATTCCAATCACAGAGAAGGAGGCAATGCCCAGGTTGTAAATGCTACCAGCTGAATCATAAAAGCTTTCAAGCGTTAATTTGTGATGCTGGACTCATTATTCAAGAGTGCCTCGCTCTTCCTATTAATAATCCTATTTCTGTGGTAGCTTTCAGGTTTGGCCACACCATGGTCAGGTCCTTCAAAGGTGTCTCAAAGATTAAACTGAGAGTGCCATTTTCTCTCCTTTGTTTACATATGCTAAAAAAATCCGCAGCTTAGGTGTGCTCTTGTTTCTTTCTCAAGGCCAGATAGTCTTCAGCAGTCCCACTTGGGAACAATCAAATCCCAGCTACCAAACTCCCCACTTAGCTATCTGAAAGCAGATGCACTGGGCACTGAGCCATTTCCAAATCTGGCACACCACCAACCACAGGGCTATTCATGGCAATATGATTCATAACAATAAACATTTCTGAAGTGCTTCTCATTAAATTATGGGCACAAGCTGATAGTAATTCCTCTGTGATGTAAAACAAGCCTTTGCAATGCTGGGGGCCTGGTAAGCACTATGCAGAGGAACACGCAGGCTCAGACAGACAAATCTCCATGGAAAACTTGATGCCTCTTGTTTCCTGCAGCAAGACCCAGAGGCAACTCATGAGAAGGATGAGCCCAGATACCAAGGTGCAGGATTTCTCTGAATTTGCGCTTAAATGTCTGCCCCTTCTCTGAAGGCTTTTGTATGAAAATGAAAAAAAGCTCCAGCAACTCCTAGGCTCCTAAATGCCCCTTGTTTTGGCAGTTTCACTGAGAACAGACAAAGCAGATGCAATTTGCCACAGTCTTGTGAAAATTCAGTGGGGGAATTCCTGTCCCTTGCGGTGTGCTTTAGCCCTTTGCACTAAATAAAGCCATATTTCAAGGTCTTGCCATAGACGTAAAAGCTAGGTCTCATAGCATCTTTAGAGGGTTGTGTAATGATATATACACACACGAAAACCTCTGAGTTCCTTGACTGCAAGGAGCTTTATAGCTAGCAAGTATGGTGCTATTATATACTGCATGTCATGCCAGGATACCAGAGTTTGAAGTATTGCTACCAGCCTTGTCGAGCCTAACATATTGGCCCTTAATCTGGTTCCCCTATGAGGAGCCCTACGATCATGTCCACATGTAATCAGACCTGTGCAGCTGCCTACATGTTCTTTCTAATTGGATTGAAGTTAATCACAGTAGGATTAATTTGAAGAGATCAAGGGAAACAGAGTGATTTTTGGTAGAAAGCAGATGGTTTCTTCTAGATGGAATAAAGCTCTGAAAGCAATATGAGGTGTTTAACTTTTCAGGTTTACCAGGATTAAAAGCTGAGGGATTCCACAACTTAAGTATAGTATATTTAATCACATTTATGCCATGTCAGTGAAAGAACCCTTTGGAAATTAACTGTGTGGTTTTCAAAAAGAAATGCGTTACTGACAGATACCAGCATCCAACAATCATCAAGCAGTATGAAGAGAGGTATGAGAAACATAAGTCCAAGGCTGGCATAATTATTCCCACACAAACAAAAGTTAAGAACTGCTGTTTTCATAAGAACCAAGAGTATCTTGACTCTCCAAATAGCATGATAAGCCACTGTTAAAAATTAACCATAATAAATGGATGGGCAGTTCAACACTGACTTGTGATTTTGGCCATTTCCCTTTCCGCCCTCCAAACGGAGTTATTGTGAAGGAGTTGTTGTGTACAGAGTAAGTACAAAGCCTCTTTAAATCAGACCACTAAAATTCCATCACCTGAAATCTCGTGCACATTTGAAAATCTGGACTTAAAGTTACAACAAACTCTAAGAATGATTTCATTAATGAGCTGCTGTTGTTTTTCCATCTCTCATGTGTGCATATAAAATACCTTTGCCCTTTCCCCAGCTCAGATGCACACAGACATCCTCACTTCTCTACAAGTCAGACCTTGTTGAAGTGGTGTACTTTGTATGGGATGTACACTTTAAGCAGGAAAGAAGCTTGTCACTACAATGAGAATGCAAATTAGAGGAAGCTGTGCCAGGAAACAAGATAGCAGGCCTGCAGAGCAAGAGAAATGGGAGTTTGGGGAAAACCCATGCAGAGCAGTGTTGGTGTGTCACTTGGACTGCAGAAAGGATAAAGTTTTCCAAAAATGACAAGCAGGTATAACAACTTTAGGCCTTCAACAATGAAAAACGGTACCTAGCGCTGACTTATACTTTATAGCCACTAGCTTCCCAAATCTAGTGTGAACACAGACATTTCAAATATTCCCATATAGGGTCCATGCAAGCAAGATAGAAAAGCTCCATCAACTACTCTGAAACTGAACCACAAGAAAGTGCACTATCTAGGCTTGCACAGTTCCTTTTCATATGTGTTCCAAGATTATGCACGTGGGATTGCCATGTACAGAACTGGGACCAGCTAAGGCAGGACTAATGAAAAGGCCTACACAGACATGTTGGCATTTATTTTGTAATTTTTCTTAAGACGTCTTCTCCCAAATATGATCAACCAATTTAGTTCTGCGCACAGTTTTTCTCCTTTACTGAGTTTAGGGCAAAACCCAGAAGTGTAAGTTTTATAGCACCACGTTTCTACTTCATTTCTAAGAGCACTGAATGGCAACAATTATTAGCTAGGTTCACCCTTTGAAATGAGGATCTTGACTTACTAGAGAAGTCTGAGCAATTTAATTATATCCAATTATCTTCTGTAGGGGTATTAAACAACATACATCAGTAATATTAGCAGGGTCACAATACCATTACGGTGAAATGCATTCTTTCATCCAAAACTTCTAATCAGAGCTCCCTTGTAATGCAAGACACTTCCCTACAGATGCATCCTCTCATCTTCCACTTACTGTAAGTTCTACAGCTTTCATTAGCATAACAGATAAGAGCCTTACAAATAGCCACAAGTTTATCTCCACACACACAGAAAAAAATATTGGTATGAGGTCAGTAGAGCTCTCTAGAGCCAGGGAACAGAGACATAAAATGCCAGAGCAGATCCTCATCTCTTTTTGTGCCTGCAAAAACAGGCACAAAAAACAGGACCAGGTAGAAGAACAATAGAAAAAACAATAGAAAAGGAAAAATGGAGAGTTGCCAGTAGAAAAGGTGGCACAGCATTAAGAGCATAAGGTTACTTCTGCATGCCCAGAGCCTTGCAGTACGTACTCAAAAGTAAATACAACTTTACGCAGAGAAATCTATAAGGAGAATGAAATCTATTAAGATGCATTTTAAACTGCTTTAAATATAACTATTCATTTCATATAACCATGTCTCATTTAAACCCTGGGGTCTAGTTCTCCTCCCATTATATGCATTTATTCAACATTTCATAATCCGCTAGTGCTGGGAGGCAATTTAGGGCAGGACCTCATAGTGATTATCACTTAGTGCAAAGGAGTTTATTACCTTATACCCACTCTCCAGAGCAGTCACTAATGATACAATACCAGCTGAAATTAAAGATTAGCTATGGATAAAAATAGATACACAATCATATTATTCAGTAAGGGTTATGTAACTACAGACTTGTTCTGTTGTGAAGTTTTGTTTTTCACGATATAATTAAAGGCAATACACGTGAAGCTGAAGGTAGTAACATTTTATATATTACCCTTTTGACAAACTAAGAGACATACTGCTAAGATCCAAGTATATTTATAATTGTTATAAATCATGTAGGAAAACACTCAGTTATATTAACAGTAAATTACAAATATGAAAGAGTATAATTAGATGCTTACCTTGTAACTAAAACATGATTACACTGCAAATTTAGCAATCACTTTAGTTTTAGACATTACAGACACATATATTTAATTTGTTTTGGACAGCTTTCGAACAAACATGGCGCACACATACCACCACTTCACAGAAAAAAGAAAAAGCTTCCTGGCATTTTTTTTGGCATAGAGAACACTATAGCCATGAAAAGACCAAGATTTTCACTATTATTAAGTACATTGCATTAAATACATCCTTGTTGCAAAGACAAAGTGTCTTTTCAGCATTAAACAGCATCTACAACCTTTCCAACTGTTTTCTGAATATCTTAATCACTGCTTTGTGGTCAAAACAGGTGGTGAAGAGTTACAAACTTCCATACACCCAAAAAATTATATCCATTCTACTCACAGTGTGCATTTAATTTAATTTGGAGGAACTAGGATCAGCTAAAAAATAAATATCTGCTTCTAGTTGGGCCTGGACACAAACAGCTAGTTCAACTATGAGCAAAAATCATGCCATTCACATCTCCTCTTCTCTTGTAAGACTGCAAATTCTCTGGGACATAGTATAGTACAATACAGCATAATAGAGCCTAGTATAGTATATACCTGTACAACTCACCTTGCACAGCTCAAAAGGTGAGGACTGTATAAACTGGTGATGAGAATTTCCTGGAATAGTACATTTAGGCATTTATTATTTCTTTTAAAACTATAGCCTGTAAGATATACCGTTCCTTGTGAGTTAATTGAAACAAACTCCACCATTTATCATCTTCTTAATACAGACTGCTCCTTTGGAGTTGTTATTATTAAGGGCAGAAGTAGAGAGGCCTTCTAGTCAAGCTGCAAAACTTCTCAGAGGAAGATGAAAGAGTTAATTAGAGAGAAAAGTTCAGAGTTTAAAAAAAAGTAGAGTACAAATGACTGATTAGGGGAGAAAACGAGAGATCAATTTTTATAAAGTGAATTGTATTCAAATGCCAACTTCATCCAGCAGTCTGCATAATTCATGTAATATCTTTAGCCCATACATGCCAGTTGATAGCTGTACCTGTTTGAGGACATTAATCACACACTAGAAAAGTCAGTTATTGTGTTAAAAAAAAGATTGGATAGATAATGAAAGTAAACGGTACTGAACAGGAAGAATATTAACTCTGATGCCAAGACACCACAGACATGGGTGGATGGAGAATCTGACCTTCATTCTGTAACAGAAACAAGCAGTGAGAGAATGTTATTTCACCATGAAAAATTGAAATTAGTGCCATATGGCCTCTGGGCAAAAATTTTTATCTAATTTCAATTTTGGAAAATAAAGATTAAACTAATTTGAAATGAATAACTTTTCAAAGTTGATTTTCTTGAGGAAGAAATCAAAGGACTTTCAAAAATGAAATACCTGCATAATGTGAACATTAGGCACTAGTTGCTGTCATAAAAAATAAAATTGAAAATGTCCTTTTTGATTACTCAAGAGCTGTAAAAAAAACATATTGAAAAAAAAAAAATCACACTGAATTCAGTGAGCATTAAATTACATCATTTGGGACAGTCCTTCTACATGAAGCCTGATGGTTAAGAAAAGTAGAGATATATATTGTCTCTGTCATACTCCAAACATCTCAATATCAGCAGTACACACATTTTATTTGTCATATGCATGAGTTAGGATGCTGAGTTCTTCACCATGAGAGTGGTGAGACCCTGGAATGGGTTGCCCAGGGAGGTACTTGAGGCTCCATCCCTGGGGGGCTTTAAGACCAGGCTGGATGAGGCTCTAGACAGCCTGATCTAGTGGGAGGTGTCCCTGCTCATGTCAGAGGGGTTGGAACTGGGTGATCCTTGTGGTCCCTTCCAACCCTGACAGATTCTGATCTGTTTTAGCAGAGGACTTAGTAGTGTTGGCTTGATGGTTGAACTTGATGATCTTAAAGATCTCTTCCAACCTAAATGATTCTATGATTCTATACAAGCAGTGCAAGACCCCAGTCTGCCTATACTGTCTGCATCATGGGCATGGACACTGGTCCTGAACACTCTGAGATGCATCAGCTGGGGCTTACACCTGCTCTTCTCAGTTGGTACATGCACCTTGTCATGCAGCATCCCAAGCTGCTCATCAACACTCATCACTGGAATATGAAAGATAAGAAATAGCTCAGGTATGTCTTACACTATACATGGTTCCAACACAGATGACAGTGGTCAGTCATCATCACCCCAGAAAAAAGAACTCGGAGCTTCCTTCACTGAGCATTGAATGCTTTTCCCACAAAAGCAATACTTGTGATCTGCCTCCTTAGCAACCTTTGTATCCCCTTGCAGCCCACATCCCACCTGCCTCCGTAGCTCCTATGATGAGCATCTTTCCATGTACATCACCCCCTATTCTCCCTGTTGTGTTTACCTCTTAGGCCTGGCAGTACTCAGAAGCAGGCGTGCTTCACAGTCCTCCCTTGTACAGTGAGGGCCAGGATCTCTGTACATGAGTAAATACAATAGGACGGTGTAAGAGCATTTAGTAATCAGTTATGCACGCTGCAGCTCCTCGCTTCCCCTTGATTGCTCCTTTTGTGTTAAGAGCTTGTCCTTCACACATCTTCAAGAGCAGAGAAATTCTGCAGCTAATCAGTGCGCTAATGAAACAGTTGTTCTGCTAATAAAAATTTTTAGAAACTGGCAAAGAAAGAGGCAGCTTTACAAATGAGCCCTTCTCTTCAGCTAGGGCTCCCATTCAACTCAAGTGCTACAAAACAGCACTTCGGCTGTGCTTAAGCTTTACTACTTCAACTGTTGATTTCTTTCCTCCCAGGATCATGAACCAATTAGAAGTGTTAGAAGAACCACCAAGTCAGTTCTATGGCTATTACTGTAATAAAGTCATCCCTGAAGAGTTTAAGCCCCAGTTGAGAATGGAGCCTGCTGTGTCAATGGACTGCATGAACACAGAGCAGGAGTTCCCCCTTCTAACATAGACCATCCATGCTTCGTGAGGACTCACCCATGCATGGCAGTGCTGATAACAGAAGCAAGCCATGCTAGGATTCAGGACAGCCAGTTAAAAGAGGAACTCTCTGAGCCCATTCAAGACAAATGCAGGGTTACCTACCTCCCACTTGCCTGAAGGGCACCTATCCTTATGCTTTTTGTAGCTTGACAAACTATTACTTTCATTTACATTAAACAAGCGGGGCTGAGAAAAGCAACAGCCAAGTAGTCAATGTGCAGCCTCTTCTGCTCACATTTTCAGGAAGATAGTATTACCTTTTTTTTGGTTTTGATTAGTGTCTTCTACACTGAGCTGGTGTAGAATCATAGAATGTCTGGGCTGGAAGGGACCTCCAAAGGTCATCTAGTCTAACCTCCCTGCCATAAGCAGAGACATCTCCAACTAGATCAAGCTACTCAAAGCTTCATTTAGCCTGATCTTGAATATCTCCAAGGATGGAGCCTCCACCACCTGTCTGAGCAACCTATTCCAGTGGTCTATTACCCTCATATTGAAGACCTTTTTCCTAACATCTAACCTAAATCTACCCTTTTCTAGCTTAAAGCCATTACCTTTTGTCCTGTCACTACAAACCCTTGTGAACAGTCCCTCCCCTGCTTTCTTGTAGGCCACTCTCAGATATTGGAAGGTCGCTATGAGGTCACCCCAAAGCCTCATCTTCTCCAGGCTGAACAACCCCAACTCCCTCAGCCTGTCTTCATAGGAGAGCTGCTCCAGCCGTTTTAGTGTTTTTGTGGCTCTCCACTGGACACACTCCAACAGCTCCATGTCCTTCTTGTGCTGGGGGCTCCAGAACTGGACACAGGACTCCAGGTGAGATCTCACCAGGGCAGAGTAGAGCAACAGGATCACCTCCCACCATCTGCTGGCCACGCTTCTTTTGATGCAGCCCAGGATTCGATTGGCTTTCTGGGCTGCTGTTGTGCATTGGTGGCTCATGTCCAGGTAACACCACACTGGCAAGAAGTTTTGCTAAAACCACACGAGTTCTTCCTGTCTTCCTGCCCTTGATGCTGAAGAGCCCCTGGGCACAGACAGAAAAGCTCACTTTGCCCCACAAAGCAAAGATCTCTCGTTGCCAGCTCCGCTCCAGTGAAATCCCTCTCTGCTAGAGGACTCGGCCAGGACACGCAGGCCACCTGGACAGAAAAGTTTGCTGCGACTTTGACATGCATGGTACATCAACCTCTGACTGTATGCTCACGGGACTGGCAAAATCCTGTTTTCCAGCTGGGCTCCTTTGACAGCTTCTTGTGAAGCATTTGGTAGTCAAGGGACTATATGTCCTACCAAAGTCCTTTGGCAAAGAAAAACAGCATTTGTATTCAGTGTTATTTCAGATGTGAAATTATAAGCTTCTTTTGTGCAGTATTAAGTAAATAGTTAAAGGCAAAGCAGTTTTTAACAAAAAGAAGTAGTGAGATACTCGTGGATTAGTTCTACTCTTCAGCAATCCTCAAAGAATTGTCTATAATATCTCCCCATTCTCAGGATGTAGCTTTTTCTTTTCAACGAGCCTGTCACCTCCTGTCAGCATCCCCACTGCCTGCCTTCATTCTCTTAATTAGTAACTGCAAGCTCTGCTTTTGTTCTCCCCATTTGGCTTTAAGCTAGAGAAATTAAAATGGAGGAATCCTCCAGAAGGCTTTGTACCTGAACATGAAGGTGTCATAAATAGCTTGTTAATTATTTGAAAAATGGCTAATAAGTAGCTACATTGGGTAACCTTTCAGCATGCTGAATAATTTGTTATAAGCTTAATCAGTTTAATGGGGGCTAGTTTAGCGCCAGCATGGAAACATGCAAATTGAAACTCATACCAGTATTGTTGATCCTCTGTGACTCTGTGACCAACAGCCTTCCCCCAAGATGACAGTGCTGGGGAAGAGCCAAGAATTAGGGGGGAATTAATTCAAGGGCCAAAGTCTAAGGCATGTATTAGACCTAAACCTATTAAGTTTACTTAGTAGAAAAACCCTGTAAATAAACTAATCCAGTTCATACACCTCAGCTAAAAAGAATTGTTATCTTCAGGGGATACCCCATATCTTCTAAGTCAAATAAAAATTAATTCCTCTATTTTGCACACCTATGCTGTTGTTATAATCTTATTTCTAATCCCCATTGTCTTGTGGGAGATTCAATGTCATAGTAGTGCACTGGAAAGTTATTGAATACTTTACCTTCTAGCTGTTCCTCCCAAAAAAAAATTAAGAACTTTGAAACTTGAGCAATGGCAAGAGACCTTAATATACTGTTCACATCTACTGCTACATCTGCCAGTGCTGATTTTCTGAATTTGAGATTAAAGCAAAAATGCAATTAAATTAAAAAATAAATAAATAAATAAATAAATATTAGATGTTTGCAGAAGACACATCCCTATACCCCAAATCCTTTAATGCTTTCGCATATCATACCTAAGGGAAACACATGTATCAACAGGAGGTTTGTTGGTTTTGTTTGGGGTTTTATTTCGGTTTTATGCATTAACAGGAACTGAAAGATGTTCCCAGCTTAGGATGCAGTGAGACTGCAGTTGAACTAGTGTATATTCTTAGCCCTTCTGGCAGGAAAGTACCTGATATTAATAATTAATTAATAATAAATTACGCTGGTATTGACCTGCAAGATTGGTATTAGGATGCTCATATGTAAATCCAACTCTATAGAGAAGTAACAGAAATACTTCACAAAGAATAAGCCTGCTGAGAGCTCTGTGCTTGTATCATTAACAGACATGACGCTGTGAACAAAATAAAATGTTCTTATTGTTAGTGACAAGAAATCAGGGTGCTTCTCTTTCCAGCTGGGCCAAGCAAAGGGGTTTTTTAACCCCAAGACTTCAGATTTCACAGTATCTGCAAGCATGTCACAAATCCTTACCCTGAACCAGACTGCTTG
The DNA here is from genome assembly GCF_000691845.1 of Merops nubicus. NCBI lineage: Eukaryota > Metazoa > Chordata > Aves > Coraciiformes > Meropidae > Merops > Merops nubicus. Next base: position 19,363 of record NW_008628972.1, read on the forward strand.
CTCTGAATCTGTCTTAAGAATCTGTGACAAAACATTTAAATTCTTCCTTTTGAAATACTTACTCGTTTGGACATATCCTTGAAATTTCCCTCTTTTTAAATATTTCAGAAGTCTTATTCAAAACGCAGTAGTTCAATATGGGCTTTGCCAAAATATACATGCCAAGGAGAAACAAGAAAAAACATCTGAATATTTATTTCTTTGAGCACTTTTTCTCTTTTTTTTTCCCCCACTATTCTTCCCTTTTCTGGATGTAGCAAATCCCCAATTTCTTTTTTTTTTTTTTCTCAGGCATAGATCACTAGCTAATTTATCACCATAACTGTGTGGCCATAGATCAGGGATTCTAGTCTCACAGCTAATAGCACAGTGGAGTTTCTGAATGTATAATGGTTGAGCTCCAGCAGCAAAAACAATTTGAAAGTCTTCATCTGGGAGCCTGATCCAAAGACTGTCAAAATGAATAGAAGCAATTTCAATGTTAAAATCCAGGGTGCTGAATCAGGTTCAACCCAGGCAGTAGCCCCAAGAAAAAACAGAATGAGGAGCTGGGACAGAGAGCAACAGAGCAAAATTTTTGTCTTGTTTTGTTTAAGGGATTTTGTTTACTTCTTTTTTGCAAGAGTGTGTTAGAAAACAATTTCAGTTTCATGTTTCAAATGAAAATAAAAAACAATGAGGAAGAAAATACTTGAGTTACAGCATGAAAGTATCATATGGGTTTGCTTTTTTCCTTTTTCTCTTTTTTATTTTTTTTAAATCATATATCTATGAAGTTTGTCTTCCCATTTAATGGTACCTAAGACTTGCACCCATAAAGGCCACTGACATTATTTATGAAGTATGATGCTGAGGTTCTTTTGTCTACTTGTGATTGTGCTTACTCTTCCATTCCAGTCTCAGTAGCCTTGACTAACCTTCAACTCTGTAACTTTAATGCATCACATTTATGCTCAGCTGTGCTTTAGAAACCTTGATATCCACCTATAAATGGGAAAACATGACTCCACTGTAGTTTCTTCCATTTGTAGGAAGATAAATATGTATGGCATCAATGTTTCTTGGAGCTCTGACAGCAGAGCTGTCACCTCCTGATCGGAGGCAAGCTTTAATGATGAAAATCAGTAGTGCTTTCTGACTTGGTACTCACAGAGAAGCATTAGTGAGACAGAGTTCCAAGTATTTTTTGATTAGTGCATTTCTCCAGGCAAGAGTCTGATTGAGTAGTAATTTCCAGGCCGAGACTCTTTGGACCATGGGGGCATCCTTCACCTGTCAAAGAAAAGTCAGTGGCAACTAATTCCTTGACTCTACAGGGCTGAGACCTTTCAAAACTCTCTTTCACAAAAAAAACTACCTACAATCAAGTAAAAAACAAAACAAAACAAAACAAAAAACACACAACACCACAACCGAGACCCTAATTTTGACAAGATTTCTGATTAGCCCAAGACTTTTGCACTTTTACATCCTGTCAAACCTGTGTTTTGTTGGAACACAGCACTTAGAGAAGCTATTTGTAGGTTAAGACTTACAATACAAATACTGAAAATCTGTGTTTCTCCCACTCATCAAAGTACACAGTTCAGGTAAAGAAATTCCACCTTTAAAGCATGCAATACAGGGACAAATATACCACTTGAGGTCAATCTTACCAATTTTAAGACAAATAAAGCGTGGTTCACTTCAGCCTACATTTCTTTCATTTTGCTGGCTCTTGATACACAGCTTACGCAGACTTTAGTAAAACTAATTATTGGTTTATCTGTCTTGCAAAGGTAAAATCCCTACAGATTTCACTGGAAGGATGACTACAGTTTTGAATGATGGTTTTACTCATCCTTTGTACCAAGGAAGTCATTAGAAACTGGAATCTCTGATAAACACACACGTTTATCTGATAAAGGTCCATGGTAACAGAGCAGACAAGACGTAGATGTTTTATTCTTCTGAGGGTTTTATATTGCATTTTTATTTATGTGTTTGCTAAGGTCAAATGTATACTATGCAAAACTCTTTACAAGCTTTTTAGCAGCTATTCCATACAGCCTGTAAGCCTCTATTCTTTCCTTGCTTTGGTGTATGTGTCAATGCTTTACAGGGCTTACTGGACACATTTTTGAACACAAAAATCTATTACTCTACTACAAACATTTGTTTTCTTTTCTGTAAGTAACAGCAGCTTTATACTTTCCTGTAATTGACAAAATCACTGCTGAATCTTGGGAAAAAAAACCCACAAAAACCAAACTAGCTCAAATCGACCATTTATCACTTGCAGCAGAAAAGAGAGACCAAGGTTGGGTTTGTTTATGGGTGGTTTTGGTTTTGTTTTTTACCTTAAACAAATAACTTGGAGAGAAATGCTTTTCAGCCTCAGATTTTAAAATTCTGACTGAAAAAGTGTAGCCACAAAATCTTCCTGCACAAAGCAATTTGATCTCACTTGAAATGTCATCTTTGAAAGCAGTTGTCATTATATCCTGAGAGACTGTGTAAGTTAAAACCTGCTGAAAACAATATTAGGAGAATAAAGGCAAATTTCTTGCTTTTGTGTCCTCCCAGCTTGACGGTATTATAGCATGGAGGTGCACTAGCTGTCACATGAGCCTGTGTGTGCTGTGATGTGCTGTAGATTCCTCCACTAATGAGAAGCAATGAGCACACTCCCATGTCCTGCTGCATTTTACTCAGCCTGTCTCTTTGCAAAGATCTCTTCTCATC
>NW_008628972.1:22117-24329 GCF_000691845.1 Merops nubicus
ATTTCTTTTGCTCAGAGGAAGATGGAGACAGATTGGTGGGTGTTTGTCTGTATATGGCTTCAGAAGAATATTTTTGAAAGCTGTATGTTGTACAGAATAATATTAAGCTGCTTAGCCTCCCCATCTCAGTTACCTTCTTAAATATTAGGAACTATAACTCAGGGAGGTATAAAGATAATTGTGTAGAGAAAAAAAATAAATAAATGAAGGAAGCTCCAGTGTTGGGAAAAGTAGTTATATAAATACTACAGACACAGTAATCACTCACTGAACATACCATACTTGAAGAAATAAAATGCATGCCTATCAGCACGGACAAGTGCAGGATTTCTCCCAGGTTTGAACAGCAAATGGACCCTGATATATTCAAGAAAACATTTGGAACCTCTAACCCAGTCTTCTGCTCTCATCACTAAACTTCAATTTTTCTTTAGTATTTGAATTCAGTAGATGACTATAAATAACAGAATAATCCAATTTTAATTTTTAAACTGAGAAAGCATCCAGGGAAGCTACAGCAGGGATCCCCTCTGCCTGTCATAGGCATTTACCTTGAACCCAGGCTGCAGGTGTATAAATGAATCAGCCCTCCTCAAACAATTAGATAAGAAAGGCCTTTGAGTTCTTGCAGAGAAAAAAGTCTCAGGTGAATGCTGCCATCATCCCTCTTCTAGGGGGAAGTGAAGTCCAGTTTTGCACTCACAGCCAACAAGCCACGTGCTAGTACTGCCTCACACATCACCCGTTACTGCCCTCTGACTTCTGCAGTTCCAAATGAGGGAGGAACAGCCCTGAGGAGCTCAGTTTTCCCCACTACTGTGACTTGGAGGATGGAGAAGCAGCCTGTGTTTCCAGGCTCATGGCACAGCCTGGGCCAAGCACTATATACTGCTGTACTGTTAATTCTCTAGGCAAAAACATCTCAAGATAGCTCTGGCACCACATGGTTGGACCATGGCCCCAGCAGCTTCACTTTGAGAGGCAGCAGCTCTGAGCTTCCACAGCTTCTCAGATGTATTTGGAAGCATTAGCAAATTTCAGGTTTCTGTTTTGCCATCTCTCCTCCTCTGAGCTATTTCACATAGTGGCTTCTCTCAAGGCTTCCTACACTGCTAAGGAGAGCTCCCTGCCTGTTACTTCTCAGAGCCTGCTGCCAAATAGGAAGCAGGACAAATATGAATTTTGCCATAGATAGAACACACACAGGTAGATGTAGGTTCAAAAAGACAGCTAGAAGACTCCAGAAAGACTGTCATTGTGGAGATGTGGCTAAATGTAAAGGGTTAAAGCCATGCAAGCTGAAGCCTGTTCCAACATCAGCTTCGAGGTCTGTTGTAGAACTAATGGCATAGATATATGGGAAAAAAAAAAAAAAAAAAAAAGGCAAAAAGCTGGAAGCTGAGACAAATGTTCTCTGGCAGAACTCACCGGAATAATTTGAGATCTCACCACCTTGACTGGCTATAAGACATCACAGCTAACATACCTGTGTGGCTCATGCAAGTGCTCTCAATTCATTTTAGCCCAAAGTAACAGATTCATTTAAATCATTTCCAGCACCAAAGCAGAGCAGAAATCTTGCACAGGTTTGGGAGACACCATAAGTGTGAGGACAGGCATCCTCCTGGAAAGATGAGAAAGGGAAAATAAGGAACATATAGTGGTACAACATCTTCAGCAACTCCCAGGAGGCCCACAGGAGCACCTTGTCTAGGTCCTAAAACAACAGGAGCTCAGAATTGTGCAGGGAGCTAGCTAACCCAGCACACAAATCAGTTCTCTTGAGTCTTAGCTCAGGGCTTTATTAACCAGATCAGGCTAAAAAGCAGCCAGAAACCTAATTATATCACATTGCAAGAAGGAAGTATCTGACAAAACTCACCTGAGATGGAAGAGGGAATGAAGCCATAATCTACTTGCAGGAGACTGGCCACTACTGTCAATGAGTGGTCTGCAGCTCCTTTAGTTTGAAAGATTCTTCATTTGGTGCCAAGTTGCATGAGATAGGCTGGATTTGATAAACTTGCAAAGAGTCCTTGGACATTTGTTACTTCCAACAGTTTGCCTTTTCAGGTTATAATAAGATCAATAAACAAGCGACTGATACTGGCCTCCCTGCAAGGCACAAGGCTTCTTTCCTGTCTCCTCTCCTCAGCCCCTTCTCTAGACACCTCTATTTTACTGTCTTTTCTTGCCCTTCTGTTTCCTGCTG
>NW_008628972.1:24360-28721 GCF_000691845.1 Merops nubicus
TGTGAGTAATAAGTGCTTTGTGATCTCTTGTATTTTTCTTCTCAACTTGCCTTTTAGAGATACAAGAACCATAGGAAAAAAACCACTCCTTCAGAAAAGACAATTTCACATGCTATGAACTGTAGGACAAAGTTTCAAGAGAGAAAGTCCTTCATGAAGTAAAGAAATTGCCACCCACCCTTAAAATAGGTGATCATGGTCATTCTCTGTGAGATAGTCCTCTACATAGACCTTCCTGAAGAGAAAAAGACCATTTAGCCATCTCTCCATAATGCTGAGAGGGAGAAGAAAAATCTCTCCTATAGAGCTGAATGAGGGCAAAAGAAAAGGTTCACATGTAATTCAACTACATGCTACAGACTTTATTAACACTCCCTCCTTGCACAAATACTGGAAGCTCAGGGGACCTCAGACGTAGAAGCATCATCATTTTTTGAACAGAGCTTTTCACATCTCTTGTGTGGGTTTTTCCAGTATCTGGTTTTGGTTTTCAGCTGTTAAAAAAAAAAAAAAAAACAGCAAAAAACAAAACTTTTTTTTTTTTTTTGGTTAGTTTTCTTTTTTTGTTTGTTTGTTTCTAGGGGTTTTTGGGTTGTTTGTGTGGGGTGTTTTTGGTTTTTGCATGCTTGCAAACTTCCAGCGGTTACAACATTCTGCATCAAGAGTTTCCATGGTTGAACTATATGGTTTGTAAAGAAATGCATACTTGAATTGCTTTTATCCTCTGCATGATAGTTTTTCCTCACTCAACTCTAGTACTTGAAGTCCTGGAAGAAAAGCTGAACAGCCATTCTCTATCTCAGATGCATTTCCCAGTCCTCCAGCCATTGCTTTTCCAGCTGAAAAGTCTTAAGCTGCTTGATCACTTCCTGTACCAAAGCTCTTCCATATTTTGATTGTCCTTGATGAGTCCTTTGGATCTTTTCAGTAACGTTATTCAAATGTACGTCTGCCAGAAATATGGAGTGCTCAAGAGGTGGGAGTCAAGGATTTATATACAGTGATATAATAAAGACCTCTACACTGTTGTCTATTCCTTTACAATATTTCCTAACTTTACACCCGCTTTTAGGACTGCTACCTGATCATTAAGCTGGTGTTGTGGCAAAACTATATAATTTAACCTCCACATCTTCCTCCTGAAAGGCTAACAGGTAGCTAACGATCCATTGCTGGTGTATAGTTCGGATTGCAGTTAGGATTGATTTTTTCCCCACTGTGCACCACTTTGTGTTTTTTTTTTCTACACTAAATCTGTTTTGATATTTTATTATCCAACCAACCACAATAGTGGGGTTAGTGATATCGCCGCCCTGTTCACAGATAGGAAACAGAAGGATTAAGACATACAGGGATATCAACAGAGCAGAGGGCAAAAGGTAGGTCTGTTGCATCTTCACTTTTCCTCCTGTTGAAGTTCAGAGCTAGACTGGCCACTAGACGAATGACAGATGTTGTCTATTAACCCCTGTCCCTTTCCAAGGGCAAAGAGAGAGAGAATAAGGGAGAGAGACCTGTGGACTAGAAAAATAAAACAGCTTTAATGAAATAATAATAATAAATGGAATATATACATATATATCCAAAAAAAGTAACAAACCCAACACCCACAATGGCAATTAAGTCACTTTCACAAGTGATGCTGTGGAGCAGGCACTGGGGAAGTCCCACATGGGACTCAGCAGCAGACAGTAACTGGATTCAGGAGCTGGTTTTAAGGAACACATGGATAGGGATTGAAGACAGAATGGACAGACTCCTCCTTAGACACTAACCATTGAAGAAGAAAACCTGACTCTTGTGATCCCTCAGCTTTATACCAAATACAACATATGTGAAATGGAATACTTTGTTGGCCAGTTTAGGGTCACCTGTCCTGTTTGCTCCTCCCTGCACGTGCAGCCTCTTATTTTGTGCACCCCTCAACATGGTACACAACATTTAGCAGTGACCTTGGTCCTCATACCAGTCCTTGGTAGTAACTATACACATCAAGCATTACCACGGCTATAGGCAGAAATATGCCTTTAAATTCAAAAAGTGCAGTTAGAAGAGACTGAGCTGAAAAATAAAATTACTGAACAGACTTAGTTCTGGTTTAACTCAAAACAGGACACCTCCTTGTGAGAAAACATGTTGCTTCTAAAGCTGCTTTAATGTCCTTGTATACTTGCAGTGTTTGAGGAGCTCCCCGCAAAAGTAGCCATTTCCCTTTGCTTCCAGAAGTGGGGAGCATGTATACGGAAGAAAAATGATCCCACAACTAAACATGGGGATGGAAGATAAGATATGAGATATTTTAAAGGAAGACCCCCCAAACAAGTCCTTATGCCAAGGTGTTCAGAAGCATCTGTCAAAACAGTTAGTCAAGCTAAATCTAAATAATCACCTAAAATCTTGATATCTTGTAATCAGCCAGCTGATAATCATGGAGTAGGGAATATAGGAAGACCAGCCAAACAAGTCCTTAAAGTGCCAGAAACTGGCCACGAGGAGAGAGGTTTCATGTCCTTTATGCCAAGGTGTTCAGAAGCATCTGTCAAAACAGTTAGTCAAGCTAAATCTAAATAATCACCTAAAATCTTGATATCTTGTAATCAGCCAGCTGATAATCATGGAGTAGGGAATATGGAGTCAATTCAAGACACAGGAAGGAGATGTATCTGGGATGGGGGGACCAGGAGAGGGCCCTGAAGGTGGGGTTTGATGTTTCTTCTGCCACTAGGAGAGCAGGTGTGTGCATTGCAGAGTGTCCCCAGGAGGCTGATGTGGGCTGCTATAAGCCTCCCTGCCACAAAGGGACAACCAGCCTGCTTCTGCAGCCTGCTCATGGGGAGGCGTGGAGCCACGATGACCTGGTGCTGCTGCGCCTCCTCCTGAGAGATCATCAGTTTTCAGTTCCAGCTTCACATTCGAAACAGCTCTCAAAAATATTACAAGAGATGTGGCAGCATTTGGGGATTTAATCGAAAATACTGCAGCCAAGACTCAGGTTTGGGAAGCGTATGGGCAATATCCTGCAAATCGTTTCCATAAATATATATATATAGCTAGTTACTTGAGAGCAGATCTTCTGTATGTAACTGTAGCTTCTATTATCTCCTCTTCTGTCTTCTTGAATTTCTCATCTGTTTGGCTCCAAAATTAACTGGACATTTTAAAAGAATGGGCAAGTTCCTCCAATCTATTATCTTAAGGAGAATTTTAATAACCTGTGCTGCCCTGCAAATTGTTAGTTTTCTGCAGTTTGCTGCAGTTTTCTACAAAACCACCTGATACATGCCAGATGTAGCAGAGACTACCGTGAGATTTCAAGATGTGCATGCCCCTACCTGATCAACATGTCAAGGAGCAGCACCCTATTGGGGCAGCACAGCCTTGTTAGCCCCCAGTTCAACCTATACTTTCCAGTTAGCATCACCTCAGTACATTTAGAAGACCTCTTGGCCAGTCTTGCTTGTATCCCACAAACTCAGTTCTCGAATAGAATCATAGAATCATTAAGGTTTGAAAAGACCTCTAAGATCATCAAGTTCAACTGTCAACCCAACGCTACCATGACCACTAAACCATGTCCCAGAGTGCCATGTCTACACATTTTCTGAACACCTCTGGGGGCGGTGACTCCACCACCTCCCTGGGCAGCCTGTTCCAATGCCTCACCACTCTGTCAGGAAAGAAGTTCTTCCTAATATTTAATCTAAACCTCCCCTGGTGCCACTTAAGCCCATTTCCTCATTTTATCACTAGTTACTTCGGGAAGAGATTAACATCCACCTCACTCCAAACTCCTTTCAGGGAGTTGTAGAGAGCAATAAGGTCTCTCCTCAGCCTTCTCTTCTCCAGGATAAACAATACCCATTCCCTCAGCTGCTTCTCATAAGACTTGTTCCCCAGACCCTTCACCAGCTGCACTGCTGGGCCTGCTCTAGCACCTCAATGTCTTTCTTATCCTGTGGTGTCCAAAACTGAGCACAGTACTCAAGCTGTGGCCTCACCAGTGATGAGTACAAGGGAACAATCACTTTCCTGCTCCTGCTGGACAAAAGAGTTTTGATACAGGACAGGATGCTGTTGGCCTTTTTGGCCACCTGAGCACACTGCTGGCTCATCTTCAGCCAACTGTCCACCAGCACCCCAAAGTCCTATTCTGCCAGGCAGCTTTCCAGCCACTCTTCCCCAAGCCTGGAGTGTTGCCTGGGGTTGTTGTGACCCAACTGCAGGACCATAACATTTAGACCACACATTGCTCCATACAATGATATTATGAATATACTGCAGGTGTTCCAGAGCATCGCCCTGTTCCAGTGCAGCATGGATCAGCCACGGCAGACGGTGGGGCTGTGTTTCCACCCCTGGGG
>NW_008628972.1:28857-42533 GCF_000691845.1 Merops nubicus
TGCTCACAATCAGACTGTAGCCTGCGATGTACATCTGAATGTGGTCTGGATCAGTCCATGGCAAATGGTGGGGCTGTGTCTCTACCCCTGGGGCAGTTGGTTCCAGGTGTACTGGACGCCCCTCCAAGTGAAAGCAAACAGTGGCCTGCACTCTGCTGCCAAGGTGATTGAGAAAGATGCAGTGCCAATATCAGTCGTGGTGTAGCACTCGGGTGTCTTTGACTCCAGTTTGTACTGAAGCTCCAGCACATCTGGCACAGCAAGCATTCAGCAGCAGTGTAACTTCATTCAGGCCATGGTAGTGCACTGGACTTCATCTGGATCTTTGGGTGACTGTTTGTCATTCAGATCACTGTAAATCACCTCTGGCACAGCTAGTTCCCTCAGGTACTGGATACCTTTCTCCATGGTGGTCCACATGCTTGGGTGACATATAGCAACTTCCTTGAAGGGGTACCTTTCTTTTACACCTGACAGGAGTTGCCTCCAGAGGCTGAGGGCTTTTGTCTGTTTTCCAGTCGCCTTGTCAATGCCCCCTTCTCTGGACAGGGATCCCAGCTGCTTGGCCTCCTTCTCCTCTAGTTCCATGCTGCCAGCCCCATCGTTCCAGCATCAGAGCAGCCAGGTGACAATGTGCTCACCGAGATGACAGCCAAAATCCTTTTTCATATCTCACAGTTCACTCAGGGATAGGGATTGAGCGATCACCTCTGGCTTTTCCACCCGTCCTCATGGTGACCCCTTTTCATTGTCATCCCTCACTATGTGAACTATTTCTTTTTCTGTATATGGGTGACTGATACTGGCACAGGCCGGTTCTCTGGTTCAGCTGCAGCACCTGTCGTAGCCACAGTCACGAGCACATTGCAGTTATTTGCATTTCTTGGGCATTGTCAGGTTGACAACATGCTTTTCCCAAGTATTTTAATAGTTTTATCAGGATGCTGCAGTTGTTCCAGGGTGAAATTCCAAAACATTGGAGGTGACCACTGCCCTAGGCACTTGACCATGCTCTTCCATGCACCCTGCCACTCATAACTATCCAGCTTTGGGGCAAATGCCTGGGTAGTATTCTTGAAAAATTTTGTGTGACCCTAAATGAAACCTGGGACACATTTAGAAGGCATAGTAAAAACATCACGCTGGCTTGGGCATCCTAAGAATATTCAAAATGCTCAAAAGCTGAGAGAGTTTCCTTCCCTGTCTTGCCCATAGACCGGATGAGATTGCTAATGACAATTCTGCATGCACGTACCAGCTTAACTTCGTGACTAGTGGTATAATCACGACATAGGCTGACAATAGCCAGTGTAGCAAAATGATAGCTCCGTTTCCCAGAGATGATAAATATCACTACAGGGAACACACAGAGTACATAAGGGCTTACAGAACACCACCACGCAAACAAACAGCCCAACGTGAACCTGGTCTGTTCAATTAATATAAAAAGTGTGTGTGACAAAACCGTTTTAACACACTTTGGACAGATTTTGTTGTTATCTCAGCCTTTCAAGCACCACGTTGTGCACCAAAAAAGGGATTGTTGTGGTTTAACCTCAGCTGGCAAATAAACACCACACAACCCCTGCGCTCTGCTTCCCTCCCCTCTTGCCACTTGTTGGCGGGAAGAATTGGGAAGAAAATAAAACAAAAAGCCTGTGGGTTGAGATAAGGACAGTTTAATAGAACAACACAGAAAGACAAAAAAACAACAGTAATGAAAATAATACTTATGAAATAATATATAAAGCAAATGATAATAAAGTGTGTACCCAAGACACATCTCTACCTCCTCTAGCCACACACTAAAACCACCTACTGAAAACAAGCCCCCCCTTCCACAGGCCACCTCCTCCCCTTATACAGAGGGCATGGTGTCAGTACAGTATGGAATATCTCATTGGCTGATTTGGCTGTTTATCATGACTGTGGCCCCACCCAGCTGCTTGTAAACATTAACCCTGTCCTAGCTGAACCCAGGACAACATTGAATAAGTTTATGACAAATATAAGCAAAAATCCACAAGCAACAAAATGTCTGTATTATCCATATTGGAAATTTCTATCAAGGACACAATCTAGCCCAGCATAGCAGGGAAATTAGTAGCAGACTCATGCCTGGAGGCATACAAACACTTGGTTGGAGAGGAGCCCAAGGGCTTGACTAAAGTGACTGAAAGCAATCAAAAGAGTCTCGAGAACCTCTGTGAGCTTGGGCAAGATTCCATTGCAAGCTTCCTGATCTGATTTTCATCCTGCTGCTCTCAGACTCATCATCCCGGGGGAAAAACAAAACAAAACAAAAACCCTAAGACTTCCATAACCAGAGGTGCCTTCTGCTACATCTGCCTGCAGTTAGTACACAGTTCCTCCAAGCCTGTAAAACATACTGCTGCCTGTCTTTTTATCCTTGTTCTGTGTGTTCCCTGACTAAGGAATGTCTCTTCCTCATGTGCATAGAGTCTGACAGAGTAAGACCTTAAGACAATTTCAGCACAAGCCCAAGGAGCACCTATGCCCCGAAACAGGGGCCACAGCACAGTCCCTTCTAGCTTGCACACTGGTTGATTTGCTTTACTACGTAACATAACCTAGAGGAGTCACCTATGGCCTGGAGCTCCATACAATAATTAAGTTGTTGGTGGGTTGCCCCAGCATTACAGTAATTGGTGATTAAAGCAGGCTCAGGACACCACTGAGGCCTGGCACGCAATAAGGCTTCTCAGCTGCTCTCCTCCAAATTCACACCATTGAGCAATTTTGTTACACACGTCATGTTCCAGGATGCTAACAGCCTCGCTGCTTCCTAATCAGCTGGGGCAATTTACATAGTCTCTGGCTGTGTTTTACATCAAATCTCGTTTGATTCTCTGGTCTGTTGCAATACTCCTGAAGACAACCACCTTTCACATACACTTTGCACACACATCATTTCCCTTCTTTACCAGTTTTAGATGAAAAGGGCAACACATAGCTGTGTGCTAATTGAGTCCTTACATATTGCACTCGGCATACGCCTCTGCTTTGTTTCTGCTTTGGTTCTTATCTAACCCCACAGCTGATACAGTAAAAGATTGATAGTGACGATGATAACACTGAGCATGGGTTTGAGATGGAAGCAATGACATTTTGTCTTGCCTCATGTGAACAGAGCTACATCCAGCCAGCAGAGACGTAGGAATCTGAACACTAGTTTAACCTAGCACTAGCTTATCTTTTTTGCATATGCAGAACAGAGAGAAACTTGTGACATCACTGTGCATAAGCTTGCACTGCTACTTTATAGACCCCCAGCTCAGAATAGATCTCCACTAACAAAGGCCTCAGGTGAGAGGGAGAGATCTTCTTCAGTCTGAAAGAATGCCTGATTGGAAGTGAAGTGTCTCATAACATATTCCAGGCAAATACATTTTTATCATCAAATGCTTACCCACAGGCAGATGGCTGGAATTGCACAGTGGGGTTCTCCTTCTTGTAATCTGCTGCCACTATGAGCTGTTTGAGATAGATCCAAAACCTCTTCAAGTCAATGGGAGTTTTTTCAATTAACTTCAATAGAGGCTGGGTAGGATCCAGAGAATTAAGTGATCCTGGAGATGTCTTCTGGGCATCTGCTGACACCCTCCAGGGTGGGGATTTTCCAACTCCTTTCTGTTTGTGTTTGTTTTGGTTTTTTTTGTCTGTGGTTTTTTTTTTTTGTTTGTTTGTTTTGGTTTGTTTTGGTTTGTTTTGGTTTTTTTTAGCCACTTCTGAAAACAGAGAGGTTTAGTTTAAATTTCCAGAAATTCCCATGACAGAAAAATCCTGGCCCTGTTGAAGTGAAAGGAAATTTTGCCGTTGGTAGGAATTTACATTTCTGATGACTATTTTCTCTACTCCAGGAGTTTACTGTCTCAGAAAACTGTTCAGATTTGTGCTGAAGCAACCAGTTTACCAAACAGGCAAGGCCAAAATAAGCACCTGATCCCTGTTCTTGAAATGCCCCCTACAACTCTAGTATCTGGAAACTTTCCACCACTCTATTGTTGGGGGCTTACAGCAGCTGTACCTCTGAGATCTATTAACATCAGCCTTTCCATTCCTCCCATGCTTGAACTATTTTAAAACATTCTACAGTTAATCTAAAGTCTCCACAAGTTTTGCATTAACCTGGTCTGCTTCTCAGATGTGATGTGTAGCTACTACCTGGTTCAGTTCTACTTCTGCACAGAACAAAAAGACCTACTAAGTACTTCTAAGAGCTATGGCATGGCCCACTGACAGTAATGCAGCTTTGACAAAGTTATATGCAAGGTCATGACAAGCAGGCTTGGTGGCTTTTTGAAAGAAAAACAAAACTAAGCATAACTTTGACTAAAAGAAAGCAGCTTGGATACTCAGGACTCAGTCTCCTCAGACGGCTAGTGAAGAAATTTACTGGGGGTACAGCAAGTGAAAGTTTTCTACATTCACCTCTAGTAATAATACCTCTAGTAGAAAAAAAAAAAGGCAAAAAAAAAAAAAAAGGCAAAAAACCCCCACCTCAGTCAGTGGTGGAACAGAGTTAAAATGGTTTCTCAACATGACAGTTCATGAAGAAAAAACTTAAAGCTCATTCTGAAGCCCTATCAGATGGGATATTCTGTCTCCCAGTAAGTCCTCCTGGGGGCCAAGGGGATTGTATCCATTGAAAAGGCATCGTCAGAGGTGTAGGACACTGTGGTGAGGACAAGCTGCACAGCCACATGTGCCTCCTGAAGTCTTAAAGCTGAAGAGGTGCAACTTGATGCCTCCTCCACATAGAGCAAAAAGAAGCTGATACATGCTGATAGGTTTAGGTACTGAAACAGTGTTCTGTTTATTTACCTAGCATATCTGGTTTTGGTTTAACCTGAAAAATTTAAGACTCTGTCTTTGCATTTGAAAAATGAAGCTTTTTTTATTTCTTTCCAGTCCCAAATTTTCTTTTTTTATAGGCGGAATACTCAGAATAATCAAAACAAGATGTTTGGATTTTGGAAGAGATAAAATGCTTTCAAAATTCTATTTCAAAAAGTAAAAATCAAAGGGCTTTTTTTGTGATTGTTGAATCTGAAATCATAGATTGAATGTTGAATACCAGTGATTTTTTCTTTTTTAAACTTCTGGAAACCCTGCACAATCATCTGGCTCTGACCAGAAGATCTAACTTCACACAGTGCTTCCTTGGCTTTCCAATGCAAATCTCACATGCCCACAAAGGGAAGCACAGGCACACTTCTTCCTTTATCCACCTTTGTCCTCTGACTTTCACATGAAGAAACTTTGCCTGGGAGAGAACCCTGGGGAACTCTGTGGCTGCAGACCTGGTATCAACATACCTACAGACCTCCGTCAATTTGAAGTTCTTCGATACTTCAAGTACCTACTGCCCATTGTAGGCCTTCTAAAATATTAGCAGAATGGTACTGAAGAAGTCATTATTCTGTTTGTTGACATCAGTGATATCATAGCCCTGGCATGCAAGTCTCTCTCACATATCACATGCTCCACAGAATACAATTCTTGCTATTCCTTAAAGTATGACAATAGACAAAAAGGTCTGGCTTTGTAAAGAGTCAACCTACTAAAAGGAGATACTTCTGGGATGTAATTTGTTCTTTCACTACCTTTTCAAATCAATCTCACCCAATCTCCCAAACCATGTCCTGAGCTGCTGAATATATTTCTGTGCTATAAACACCAGGACAAAATCAGTATAAAAATCTTGCCGTCAGTTAACTGGCTTAAAGTCTTTCCTATATTTTGTGTTGACAGGAATGATAAATCTTTTTTTTTTTTCAGAGTTCTGATAACAGAGAACTGGAAAAAAGATCTCAGAAATAAATTTCTAAAACAAAAGTCCGGCAAAACGCAATTATTATTCAACTCATTTTAAGAATTGGATAAATGCAGTGCAATGACTTCTGTTAGCTATTCTCCTAGCCAAGGTCTACTACATCATTAAATATTATTGAGTTGGGTCTGCCATTTTACTTGAAATTATGCGCCTGGCATTTTACTCTATGGCCATAAATGCTGGAAATGTCAGTTATACAACCATTTATCTTTTTCACTACTGTCTCCCATTAGACATTAATGGTACGAGCTCTAATCCATTCTACACAGTCCCAGATATCTACATGTGCTAGGAAAGGAACTGTAACAGAGCGCACTGACAACTCACAGTAAGTAATTACGCTTAGAAATATCTCAGTAAACTTAGTTTGCTCCCAGAGGTCTTTTAAATTATACCTCGTTAGAGTGCAATGCTTTTTCGAATGGCAAGGTCACACAAAAAAGCAAAACTCTATTTTATCTTTATCAGAGCCTTACCCCCCACACCATAAAACTGTTATAACACATAATTCCAAGCAGATAGAGATATTGTGTTTTACTGTTGGAGCCCAGGAAAGCCATAAAGCAAGCAGAGTTGTTGTTTACAGTCACAATAAATTTGGAATATCGTATAGCATTCTAGGTGAGGCAAGTGTGTCTACTAATGTCAGCTGAGTAGGAAGAAGTACTTTTTTTTGTTTTTAAACTTCTCTAGTAAAATGATTTTCTTTTAAATTTACACTAAAGGACTCCTCATGAATCAGAAAAGATGAATCTCAAACTAAATAGAGCAGAACACACTTTATCTCATCACCCTGCTTATCTGCCTCGGTGACTTTACAAGCAAGAGGATATTGAAAAGCAACATGGATTGTGTAGTTGACCAACGCTTATTAGCTGTCTTCATAGTTGGTAGTCTTTGATCCCAGCTTCTAAAGCCATGCGATTAGCAAAGTATATGAAAAATATTCTTGCCATTGTTTTCCTGAAGAGCATGAAAATATGTTGTAATGTACCCTGAAGTCAAAACCAAGAGCTAGATAAACTATTTTAAAAATATAAGACTTGCTGAAATTATATGCCAATCTCTTGCTATCAGGGAATAGGGTAAGAAAGGACTCCTCAGTCTTTTAAGTTTTCACTAAACGTATCAAAATAGTTGCTATGAAATCACATGGGACAATGACAAAGACAACTACAGTGCAAAAGTAGCACATAATCACATCTTAGCAGCAGTCACTTGGGGTAATAAAGCTACATCTTGTATAAATAACTAGAGATTTCAGTTTAACTGAAGAGAAGGAGGCACAAGCAGCTAAACAGACCCTTCATTAAGGATATCCTTGATTTTGTTCCCACATGAAAAACTATGCCTTTAAGCCAACACATGTTTTTATTCTTAAGTCCAAGTTATCTGACACATTAAATTGAAATCCTGAAGCACAAGCTTATCTTAGAAAGTAACTACCTCCAAAGAAAATCTACAAGGAATTCAGAGGATAACAGGGTCCCATCACAGAAAATGTACAGCCAAGTTTGAGAGCTGCTATACAGGGGATGGGATAAAACATCATTCCGAAAGCAGAGGTAAGCCCAAGTCTTTCCAGAAATGTACCTAAATGATCTCATCTACTCAAAACAGAGGTCAGAAAAACAGGAATAACTTTGGAAGAATAGATGTCCTCATAGTGAATGGTTTTTAAAACCTTTCTTTCACAAGGATAGTGTATAGGAGTGATTTGGGAGAGACTTGCAGGAAATTTAATGGGCATAGCACAAAGACTGTCATAACAGTCAAGAAAGTTTCTGAGCAGCACTTTCTCTTCTATGCTTTACTGTCTTGTGTTTGACTTATTTCCATTTTTTTCCTTGACAAGTACAGGCTGAGATTTGCAAAAGGACAGCATCAACAGACAACATCTTACAATCATTTTCCCCAGAAAGTTTATCTGCTGTGAGCCCTGTCAATGAAAATAGTAGACTCTTCTTCTTCTGATAAGGGATCTTCTCATGTTTTTATATTTCCTTGTATTTCTTAATGAAAAAAGACAAATGACTAAATTAATGCTTATAAATACAGATCACAAAGCTATATTTTACCTTTAGACTGGAATGGAAGGGGTTGCAAAAATTCAAATCTGAGAAAAATTTAAATGAATAAATGAAATGACACTAATTTGATGGAAAGTAAGATGCAAGCTTTCTTGATATGGTACAACTCATTTGTATGGACAGTAACACGAACTCAGACAAAAAAATAAAAAAAAAGTACCTAGCTTTAAAGTCCATCAGGCCCATTTCTGAGTGTGGGGTTTGTTGCTCTGACAGATAGAAACCAACACCTCTCTGACACAGGAGGGCAAGGACTTCAAAAAATCTTGCTGACATGCCGTGACTGCCTCGCGCTGCTACAATGGCATTTACTGTTATTTGCCATAGGCAGAAAAAAAATTACATATAAACCAACCTTATTTCCTCAGAGGCAGTGGTGACTGAAAGAAGAAGGTATCTATGCATGCAGGGGAGGGTGAAAGGAGTCAACAGAGAACTAAAGCTCTATCTTTAATGTATCTGACATAGTCTTTGTAGAGTTGTTAAGGAAATTTAAGGGTGTCCAGTCGGGTACTACAGGACTGTCTGTTGGAAAATCTTTTAAGAAGGGCTCTTTGGACATGTTATACCAGTAAGAATTATGAGGTCCTCTTTGAATGGGATAATGAGAATCAGGAGCTGGGGTGGGAAAATATTTTCTCCTGTCATGATATTTCTCTGATCTTGATTAAGAATTAGTGGCTACAGAAAATCTTGTGGATGAAAACCATCAAAACAGTTATTAAAGGATATATGCCTACACTTGGAAAAATCCCCCAAGAGGCACTAGAAAGCAGCTGCTTGGGCTTAAAGCAGAAACCACAGTGGAAGAACACATCTTTCTCCTTCTGAGCTATCTCTGTTAAATCAGGGCACAACGACAGACCTGTGACTTCCCATCCCTCCATCACATGCACATGACAGTGTCTGTGGGTCACTTGGTGCAGCAGTAAAAGTCATCCAAGAGAAAAAAAAAAATTAGATAGAATGGAAAACAAAAAATTGCCAGCACAGAATGTATAGACTGCAGGTCATTCCTGTATCCTTACACTATTTAGACTATAACTTCCATGTATCAGAGTTCCTTTCTCTTCCCTTGTGAGCTTTTCTATACAGAACAGCTTTAAAAGTTAACTACTCCAAAGACTGATTTTAGAAATATCTGACCAAGCCACCCTGCTCAAAGGGTCTCAGTTACTAAACTCTGCAATGAAAATACCTCAGCAACAGTTCAGACCATTCAATAAAACTTAAAATAGGTCAACTCTGCCATTGATCTTCATCAGGTAACTTAATGAATTTAGGTTTATATCCTTGCAGATCTGGTTCGCCTGACTTCATGAACACAGCTGTGCCATTTTGTTCCAGATGTAAATTTGACTCATAGCAACAGAGGTGCTCTGATTCATATCAGCTAGGAATTTGATCCCATGACTGCAAAAGAGATGAGTTAATTTATGTCACTGGAGAAAACTGGGACAAATGTCTATATCTGTAAAACCATAATATCTCTATTACTTTAGGATCAAACGTTTCAAAACCAACTCAAAGTCTGATATTTTTCCCTCTTTTGGCCCAGTTCTTTAGCGAATATCCACAAAACCCTGGTATATTTTAAGAAAACCAGAACTTGCTGATAAAAAGGTTAAGTAAACATAACTGAAAGTTAGATTTATCTTTTTGTGCAGAAATATGCCCCGCGTCTGAATTTATTCAATTTTTTTGCTGAGCTTTGACTTTAAAGGCAGAGCTTCATTTTGTCTTGCGCCAAACAGAACCAGAACATTTCAAAGCCCAAATGAAGATGATGCATTCAAGTTTTACATAACAACATTTGCTTAAGGAAAACAAAAGCCACATGAAAACCATAGTTTTTAGCAGGAAAGCACTAGGATGGAAAATTTTACCAAATATCTGCATCCTTTCATTCTGACACTTTTACCTCACTAGTAACACTTCTCTCCAGAGCTAGTCCCACTGATTTTCCAGACCTAAGTGATGTCTTTGCAGACAGCACCTGCCAGACAGGAGTGTCTGACCCATGCCACACTGGGAGGGCAGTCAGGTGACATTGGACTCTACAGACACATGAAGTAGGATTTCCTCTTGCTTCCTTTGATTTCTAAAAAAGGGGAAAGGTTAGTAATTCACCACTGCCTTAATTTATCCAAGGCAGAAAGAGCATTTCTAATGCTTTAAGATTTTTCAGTCTACCATGCACTTCATTCCTACCACTACAGGCTGTAAATTGAACTCAGAATAATGAAAAAGAGACATTTCTATTTGCTTCTTCATTAAACCAAGTTTCTAACAGGCAGAAGACTAACCAGAGGCAGTGGAGGATGTTCCCTCTCTCCTTGAATCTTAAAGATCTATAGATCTTTTAAAATCTTTTAAGTTTTTAAATCAAGACGGAACACATGCTTTAAGCACTTTGAGTCAGATCAGCCACATATACGTAAAATCTAATCCCTGCAGGTCAGTTTAGAAGATCATCACACTCCCTTCTCCCTTAATCTACAAATCTGTGCAATGAGCAACAGAATGTAATCATACTGTGGCTACGCATCCTCATTTCCTTAGCTGTATAATTACCAAAGCCATTTTTTTTTTTTAAATTTTTCATCACAGTTTTTCTTTTTAATGTGTGGATCCCACTTGCAGCTTTTCATAATCACCAGGAAACTGAAACAATCTATTATACACATAGTTCTGCCATGAAAATCCAGGCTCTGCTGTCACTCATTTTCCACTTGCAGCATTGATAAACTCTCAGACATCACTGCACAAACAAGTCTTTTAACAGAGCATTTTGTCCTTTTCCCACTGTCACCATGAAAATGTCCTCTAGGCTTTCCTCAAGCTGAAGGATGACCAGATTTTTTGTGGTGGGCTCATACCAACCAAACACAGTGAGTCTCTCAAGATCTAATTTGGACTGTGGCATGTATTTCACAAGTGCATGGAGAAAGATCACAGGCAGCCATTAACTCCATTTCACCTCTCTACATCAGTTAGGTAAGTCACTATCTTCATGACCACGTGGTGTAGGAAATCCACTACAGCCTGCATAAGGGTTACCTATTGCAAATCAGGGTTGGGGGAAAAGCAGTGATGGCATTATTTTTCCCCTGATTTCCCACTAGCCAGCAGTTTGGAATTGGAGTAGTGGCAGGTACTTTGAAGCAAATCACATAGGCTCACTCACAAAAAAGAAAAAAAAAAAAAAAAAGATAAAATCCATTAACTCCTACAAGACTTAATCCACTGATGAAAGTGGATGCCAGCCCATAAGATGCTATAAATGAAGCTGAACTTGTGCCACTTTGTGTTTCTGAGCTAAGAATGGACTATTATCATTTTAATGCCCAGTATCACCCACAAAAGACCATAAACATTGAACACAATGATACAGCTAGGCTTTAGCCTTTTAAATAATCTGCATCTTGACTAGCTGTCCAGTCTACTTTCTCCTTACCAGTTATATTGAGGGGCCATAAACAAAGGGGAATGAGAACAGCCAATAAATTAAAGTGCAGGCAACTGGAAAGGTCAAAGCAGTATGCTTTATTATTGTCTGTCTCTGAGTATATGGCAAGTTAGAATTCATACACTGGTCTCTCAAGAAAATAGAAACAATCTCTAAAGCGTTTGAGAAATCAATCAGTATGCATTGACTCTACTAAAAATGATTGGACTAGGTGTATCTCAAAAGACTTGTGTATATCAAGAAACAAACCTCTGTTCCTCTCTATTACCTTAATGGACGAGAACTTAGAGAAGGACTAAATGACAGTTACTTGCAGGTTTTTCAGCACATGCAAAGCTAGTGAGAGGGACTGAAGCAGCAAGGATTCCACTGCACTTCCTTTGCCCCCAGGCTCAAATCCTAATAAGAAAAAAAGAAGTGTGAAATTCAACAGGGATTTTTTACCTCAATTACCAGATTCTGAAGTGGCCAAGGATGAAATAAAAGAAAAAAGAGATTGTATCCTCAGCTGAAGATTGCTCCCTTTTTTCATTAATGGCCTGCAACACATTGGTGTCAAGGCGGAGATCCATAGCCCTCAGTGAGTTTGCTATTGTTAATGCCCTTGTTGCATTCATTGCCACCCGCTGGAGGAACATATATGATCTCAAATGAAACCTCTTGGATTGTGAGTGCTTTTTGGTCTGTGCATCTCAGGAATACCTCTCATGGCCAGCACTGATCTTTACACACTGTATTAAACCGTTAAACCAGTTACCATAACACTGCACAGGGCAAATTTGATATCATTAATTTAGTTAAAAATTACTGCTCACCTGCTGAGAACAGCCTGCTTTTAGTCCCTCAGAGTACAGCTGCTGAAGGACATGTTCCTTTAATTTCAGAAGCAAATTATTAGAAACAGAGCTGGCCAGATGAAGCCTCTTTGCAGGAATTTGTTAGTTTTGAATGTGACTGAGTGTAAGTAGAGAAGAATTAGAGGGAGCTGACAGTTCTGAAACATGTTATTTGTGATCAAGTCCACCAAACACTAATGAGACACAATGTCTTGTCTACAGCACAGCCAGATATATTTTTTTGTCACATAATTATATGCTACTGTGGCAGAACATTTTTTCCACAATGGTTTTCTTTCTATCTATCTACCTATCATGAGGGAGTGGACCAGCAATTTGCAAAAATCTGTCTTTAAACAATGATAAAAGATAAGCAGTGTCTGGTCTTACTATTTCTCTCACAGCCTAACTAAATGCTCAAGCTCACCAATTCAGAATAAATGCAGTTTCTTCTGCTTTTTCTTAGAAGAATATGAGAGTTGTTTTCACAGCTGCTGGATTCATCACCACCATAATTTTATTCTCCCACAGAATCAAGAACTATTGTACTCTCGTGCTGTAACCGGAGTCCTGTGGTCACAAAATGGTACCTCTCCTGTGGGGGTTCAAGAGTGTGAAGTGGCCAGAGAAGATGCCTGCAGCTGATGCAGTGAATAGGTAGTGCTTATGTCTCACTGCTTCTCAAAGAGGATGGAGGGCAAACCCTCAGCCACACCACAGTGTCTCTTCCTTCACTTGGAGGGAAAAAAGGCACACGCAACTTTTATTAAATTGTTAAACACACTCTCTTTTGCCATGCTTCAATCAGCTGCAGAGATAATTTTACCAAATTTTAGTACACACAATGGTTTCTTCTCTCTGTTATTATTGTTACAGATAATAAAATACCATTCCACTACACAGTTTTGCACTGAGTGTTACTGAAACTGAACTAATAATCTTGTCTAAAGATTAACTATGTCGGAAGTTTAACTGAGGAGAAGAGCTGTTTGTGGAAACCTGATCCAAGCCTGGGTGAGACACAAAGCGATAAAGAAGCACAGAGATACCTGGTGTTAAGATATAAATGCAACACAAATCCTGTAAGAAGTAGACCAGACTTTCCTGTGCTGCCACCTCAAAAAGCCTTGGTGACAGGCTTTTCTAGCACAGGTTTTATCAACTCCCTCTTGGCCCTGCTACTATCCTCAAAAGTGCATCCAACAGGGAAATAAATCTCTAGTACATATGTTATGATTATGTTAAAAACTCATGTATGTAAACTTTTGTGATGAGGAGTAACTGCTCCTTCATAAAATTTTGGCTAAAATATGCCTTTGAAACCTCTTATACAAACCACATCTTAATAACACTGAACAGTGATTCCCTCCTATTAGCCAAAAGAGAGACTGGACTGATAATTATCATAGAATCATAGAATCATA
>NW_008628973.1:0-2842 GCF_000691845.1 Merops nubicus
GCACCCCCAGGGCCTTCTCCCCTGTGTCACCAGGCAGGGAACCAGCCAAGCAGCCCCATGACAGGGACTGGACCACGTCTCCTTTCTCCATCCATGGCACAGATCAAACATCCTTTGCTCCAGCTCCTCCTGTGCACCACAGAAGAGGGGGAACAGTTCAACTGCTGCACACAAGGTGGTTTACAAACGCCCAGCTCTGCTCTGCCTAAGAGGAGGAGAGTTTGCCACAGAGATGGGGGAGAAAAAATGTTCAAGCCTGTTCAGCATCTTATGGATTAATGCCAGGCCTGGAGACAGGATAATTACTGCCAGAAGGAAGAAAAGTAACATAAATATAGGTTAAGGCACAAAGGATCCTGTTTGCAAGGGTTTATATGGCGTCGAAAGAGGATTTGGAAATTTAATTATAGAAAGATTAGAAAAGCAGGTGATACCCAAAGGGTTGTAGGAATAATTTTACTAGATGGATGAGAAGAAAACAAAACAAAACAAATAATCTAAATATTTTAAAGGAAGTAGGGCCTCTGATAGATCAAGTGGAAGATCTTCTGCAGGGTTCAGACCAGAGTGGTCGTTGGGGATGGGAATCTGCCACTGTCTTCCAGGCTAGCCATGGCCAAGGGAGAAGAGATGAGGCACTCTGACAGCCTTCAAAGTTCCTAATTTACCTGAAAAACATCTTAGTTTTTCCTAAAAAGTGCTCCTGGTGGCTGGAGCGTGAGATGGTCTCATCCAAGCTGTGTTAGGATGGAAGAGGACACTTCCAAATCTGCCTTTTCTGCACGGGTGATGTGGAAGTCCTGGAAATGCTGGTTCCTGTGGGGGTCAAGGGGATCTGAGCAGTGCTGAGCAAGAGCTAAAGGGCCCCGGGGGGCAAGAGGCTGGGGCCAGACTCTGCTCAGTGGTGCCAGTGACAGGACAAGGGGCAACGGGCACCAACTGGAACCCAGGAGGTTCTGGAGAAACTTCTCTGCTGGGAGGGTGGCAGAGCCTGGAGCAGCTGAACTTCATGAGGTCCCTCTCTGCCCAGCTCTCCAGCTCTCACACTGCTAAATATTGTCCTAATTGCACCCAGTTTCCATAGACACTAATTTAATACAGTTAATGCTGTAGATGACATAAAAATCCCAACCCATTGTACACAGCACAGTATTTTGGTTCCCTGTTTTATTTATCCTTTATTACCTTTCTTCTTGTCCTCTCCTTCTAGAAATGCTGCAGGATCTTTGCCTTGGGGTGGTGTCCACACCCTCAGCAAAACAAACCACTACTGCAGGGTGTGTGGAAGGGGTGAAGGTGCAGGGCAGGAGCAGAGAGGAGGGTTCAGTTTTGGGTTTCTCACTGAAATAAAGCTACTTTGCAACTGGAGGTTTTAACTCCTGACCTCTAAACGACATCTTTGGTGTACACACCAGATTTCTGACCTATCCAGGACGTTCTACTCCAGAAGGCAGCTCCTGAAAGGTCCCTGGGACTCATCTGGGCAAGTTTTTGTCAGTCCAGCAAAGCACGTTGACATTTTATAGTGCACTGATGATAGATTTCAAGTAGATGATGGCCTTCAATGATCTCCTGCTCTGCTACCACAGTGCCCAGGGTGGGTGAGGAGAAAACACCCCAGCACCAAATGCCTGTAAAAAGGCATTTCAAAGGATCACAGACAAGGATTTTCTTTTTAAGCCTGAAAATAAGTGTTTATTAGAAAGAAACCTTCTGGTTTTACAAACTCAGCAGTTGTCTCCATGCACCACGACCCACACCAGCCACCACCAACCCCTTTGTAGAGACAGGCTCAGCACCGCCACGCCGTCTCAGTGTCGGCAGCTCCAAGGCCTCCACACGAGTCAGGAGTGGAGGTTTGCAAGGATGAGGTTCAACCATAGATAGCTCCAACTTGGCTTGTGGCAAGCACCTCAAAGAGCACGGGCAGGTAATGACCCCAATGCCTCTGGAGGCCACAGGCCACCCAGCAGTGCCATGAAGCCCCCAGAGCAGGGATGGAGTGATGGAAACCCAAACTCCACCTTGGTGCTGAATCAGGAGCTCTCCATCAGAGGCTACACCACACAACTGCTCCACAGAAGTCAGGAGAAGCCCAATTCCCCCTGGGAAGTGGAGAACTGGCTTAGACATGAACTCCAAACCCAGTGTGCTGTGGAATAATCCTGGGCTGGCAGAAAGGGATCAGAGCTCAGCTCTCTCACTTGCTTCATCTTCTGTGGAGGTTTCTGAGCCCTGGCTACACACCAGGCTGGAAGTGAAAGCCTCTCTCTTTTGTAAGGTTCAGACCTGCCAACAGAGCAAGTTCAACACCCTGGAAACCTGAGTCACTTCCAACGTGGTTTCATACAACTGCTCTGCTCTCTTCAGGCCTCACCTGGGGCACTGCATCCAGGTCTGGAGTCCCCAAGGCAAGAAGGACAAGGATCTGTTGGAGTGGGGCCAGAGGAGCCACAGGAATGATCCCAGGGCTGGAGCCCCTCTGCTGGGAGGCCAGGCTGGGGCAGTTGGGCTTGGGCAGCCTGGAGAAGAGAAGGCTCTGGGGGAACCTTATTTCAGCCTTTCAGTACTTAAGAGGGGCTACAAGAAAGCTGGGGAGGGGCTTTTTACATGGACTTGTAGTAACAGGGTGGGGGGTGATGAGTTCAAACTGGGAGAGGGGAGATTTAGGTTAGATGTAAGGAGGTTCCTCACCCTGAGGGTGGTGGGACACTGGGACACATTGTCAAGGGACATTTTTCTGGATGCTCCATCACTGGATGTCTTCAAGACCAGGTTGGATGGGGCTTTGAGTAACCTGGTCTAGTGGGAGGTGTCCCTGCCCATGGCAGGGGGTTGGAAT
>NW_008628973.1:2934-3753 GCF_000691845.1 Merops nubicus
GCTTGGGAGAGAGATCTCCCTCCTCCATCACTGCTGAAATCTTGCCAAACCTCAAGCCAAGGGGAGCTCCAGCTGCTGCAGCACTCCTGGGGAAGTGGATCCCTGAGAGCCCACTTCCTGTGGTGAGATTTTGGTTGGTTCCTTGCTAAAAGCAGCTGCATTTGGTCCAGGTGTCTAGCAAGATTTTCACATCAAGTTTGACCAACCTCTTGGCCAAAGCTGCCCCCTCCTTCTGCTCTTGTCTGAGGCAGCTGCTCTGGGCCTTCTTCTGCCCTGGGCTGGTTTTGTTTGCTCTGCACACCCACAGCTTGTACCTCACCTGGGTCTGCTACTCTGTCTTAGTTACAGCAACTTAAAAACCCCCATCCAATAATAAAACAATAAATCCATAAACCCCAAACACTAAAATCATGGAATCACAGAATGTTTGGGTGGGAAGGGACCTCCAGAGGTCATCTAGTCCAACCCCCCTGCTATAAGCAGGGACATCTGCAACGAGGTCAAGCTGCTCCTTCCCACCAGGAAACAAATAAATATATACATCAATCAATCCAAAATCAAATCAATCAATAAATATAGAAATAAATACATTCACTCCTTCCCACCATTAAAGGAAACCCATTGATCCAAGCAGTGGAACATCTCACCACCCATAAAAACCTTTCAGACCTAAAAAAAAGAAAAAAAAAGAAAAAAAAGAAGAATTAAATAAATAGTGATGTTCCAACAGTAATGAATTCGTTAGCCATCAATTAAAAATTAAATGGGGTTTAAGGACATGAGGAGAAACTTCTCTGCTGGGAGGGTGGCAGAGCCTGG
>NW_008628973.1:3809-5520 GCF_000691845.1 Merops nubicus
AAGCCACTGATCAAAGTCTTTCCAGCAACTTCAGTGAAGAAAGGACTTTGCCCTAAAGAAGGATTTGATTTTTTTTTCCCTCTCTGCCTCTCTTCCAGGGTGTTTGCAGCCACAGCTTTTGTGGAGATGGTTTCATCTGTGGGACACTGCAGCTCGTGCACCCAGGGGAAGAACTTCCAGAGGCACCAGAGGATGTTCAGAGACCAGTTGCTGCTGGCAGGGTGTCAGAGCATGTCCCACCAAACGTCAGCTGTCAGGGAACCACAGAATCATACAATGGTTTAGGTTGGAAAAGACCTTTAAGATCATTGAGTCCAACCCTTCCCCCAGCACTGCCAGGTCCCCACTGCCCCGTGTCCCTCACACCACATCTCCACAGCTTGGAAACCCCTCCAGGGGTGGGGACTCCACCACTGCCCTGGGCAGCCTCTTCTAGAGCTTGACAGCCCTTTTGGAGAAGACACTTTCCCTCATGTCCAACCTAAACCTCCCCTGGGGCAACTTGAGGCCATTTCCTCTTGTCCTGTCCCTTGTCCCTTGGGAGCAGAGCCCGACCCCCCCCTGGCTCCAGGCTCCTGTCAGGTAGGTGTAGGGAGGAGGGTGTCCAATCAAATCTAGAGCCCACAGGGGACCAGAACCATGAGGAGAGGACATGCTGAGTGTCAGCACCATCAACTGAGAGGGAGCCAGGACAAGCAGCTCCAACTGGCCACCTAACTCCTAGAGAAATGAAGTCAGTTGGGAAGAACACCAATCCTAGAAGGGTGGAGCAACCACCCTATGTTTTAAAAAGACTATTGTACAAGAAGGTTCAAACAGGTCAGTAGCTGCACCTACATTAGTTGATTATTTTTTGAAGGCTACAGCTAACTGATAAACCCAGAGGGACTCCAGAAGAAATCATCTACTTTCAAGTGTAAATCAACACTTATGCCATCTAAAAATGATCCTGCTGGATAAAAGGCACCAAAAAATTAAGTACAAAAAAGGCTGGATCAGATCAAATCATCATCAGCCCATTGCACCACACACATATCTTTGCTCTGCTCAATGTTCATGTAAATAGACATATTTAAAAAATATAGACTATGGGTAAGAACTTTTTGTTAGAAGAGAGCAACGCCCGTTAGTGAGTGAGAAAGGCACAGCTACAGGGAGGAAGAGGAGGCATTTCATGCAAGGAGCAGCCCAAGAATGAGAAGAACACCTGGTAGAGTCACCTGAGGCCTTGTTCCCTGGCATGGACAGTGGAGCTCTCGTGTGTATATACTTGGATGCATTCAGTGAGGCTCTTCTGAACTCACAGCTTTCCACAGGACTTTTTTTGACTAAATCTTGAATTCATAGAATCATGGAATGGTTTGGGTTGGGAGGGTCCTTAAAGGTCACCCAGTGCAACCCCCTGCAGGGAGCAGGGACATCTGCAGCTAGAGCAGGGTGCTCAGAGCCCCGGCCAACCTCCCCTGGGATGGTGCCAGGGATGGGGCAGCGACCACCTCTCTGGGCAGCCTGGGACAGGGGCTCAACACCCTCAGCAGCAACAATTTCTTCCTTCTCTCCAGTCTAAATCTTTCCTCTTTCAGTTTCCAACCATCCCCTCTTGTCCTGTCCCAACAGCCCCTGCTCAAAAGTCCCCCCCCAGCTTTCTGGCAGGCCCCTGGCAGCCCCCAGCAGGTCTCCCCAGCTGGAGCCTTCTCCTCTCAGCTGCCCC
>NW_008628973.1:5551-8963 GCF_000691845.1 Merops nubicus
TCGCTCCTGCGGGGCTCCCAGCAGAGGGGTTCCCCCCTCGGGGCATTGCTGGGGCTCCTCTGGCCCCGCTCCAGCAGGTCCCTGTCCTTGCAAGCTGCCCAGTGTGACCACTGCTGCCCCAGCACTCTGAGATGACTCCATTTGGCAGGATGACCCCAGTGAGTCTGAAGCCCCACGGTGCTGACAGACACTCTGGCTGACAGGAGCCCTCACCCAGCTGCAGCTCCAACCAGACAGCATGAGCTACACGTGTCTGGCACTTCAGAATGTGCAGAAAGCTCCTTCAAAGCTTCCTGCACGCTCCCTAAATACCTCTTGTGCCAAAACACAGCAAACACTCCCTGTAATAAACCAATCTGTCTTGGCTGGGTTTTTTTCTTCCCTCAAATTCCAGCTTCAAAGAGTATTTAGAATCATAGAATCATTCTGGTTGGAAAAGACCTTCAAGATCAAGTCCAACCATCACCCAGCACTGTCCCCACTGCCCCGTGTCCCTCACCCCACATCTCCACAGCCTGGAAACCCCTCCAGGGGTGGGGACTCCACCACTGCCCTGGGCAGCCTGGCACAGCCCTGGGCAACCCTCCAGGGCAAGAAATTGTTCCTGATGTCCAACCTAAACCTCTGCTGGTACACACATCCCTTGGGAATCCTCTCAGACACGCAGTGCCCGTGCTGCTTCCTCCACTGTTGTTAATTTACAGACAAATTTGCTGCCTATGCCCATTACCTGCCCATACAAAACTCTCTGTCATTCTTAGTCATGATGGTTTTTGGTTGGTAAGGTGCTGCCCGAGCTCCCCTCTGCTCCTCTGCTTTTTGGGGGGGCTCCAAGATACCCAGGACTAGATGCAAAAGCAAACCCCCCAGAGAAGTGAAGAGAAGCTGCATAAAGAAGCAGTAGCTGGTTCTGAAGCCAAAGAAACAGAGGAATGAGAGTGAAAGAGCAGC
Source organism: Merops nubicus (assembly GCF_000691845.1). Taxonomy (NCBI): domain Eukaryota; kingdom Metazoa; phylum Chordata; class Aves; order Coraciiformes; family Meropidae; genus Merops; species Merops nubicus. Next base: position 6,503 of record NW_008628973.1, read on the forward strand.
TTTTTTTTCCTCATTACCATTTTGTTGAAGTTTTTCAGCGTGATGACCTCCTACAGGACCTTCTATGATGAAATCAGGTGATGGCAAACCAACCCCAAGTCGGCCTTTAATGCTTCAAGTCTTTCACTTTAGCTAAAAACAAACATACACACGGGGGATTATGAAATGGCAGGCACAAGAAACTGAAAAGAAAACTTGGTTTCAGGATTTGGGACAGTGAGAGGGATTTAAAGAAATCAAGAGGTAAAAATGTTTTCTCTGAAGTGATGGATATAATGTGGAATATTTATACATGGGGAGCATAAATCAAAAGCACAGAATGGGAATGACAGGTAAAATGTTGTGTCATGGTTCTAAGGGAGGAGAGAAATGAGCAGGGATGGAGAAGACACTTCCCATGGTGGATTCCTGGGTTTGGATGAAAACATTTCCCTAGTTCCACCACGATCACCAGAGCCTCGGGTGGGATCATCAAGGACCTGTCACCCTGAACGACCTGTGGTCCAGAAAGACTGGATTGAAGCCCTGAGGGAACCCCCTCCAAGGCAAGTCACCTTTCTGTTCACTGGCCCCCATTTCCCAGCCAGGCCAAGGCGCCAGCACTGGGAGGGATCCACGCTGCCACGACAGGGGCTAATCCCATTATTTCCTCAACACCAGCTGAAGAGGCATTTTTTTTTGCTTCCCATTGTGAGTTTAACCCACGTGTTAATTCTCTCAGTGAGATCTCAAGCTGCTTTCTCTAGAATGGGGGATTTAGGGGGATAAAATCCCTCCCGTTCAGGCGCGTGCTTCGGAGACAAACCTTTCAAAATGAAACGGGGGCTTGAGGGCTGGTTGCCTTCAAAACATCCCTGCTCTTTCCAAGGCACTGGGGAAGATCTCCAAGGCACTGGGGAAGATTTCCAAGGCACTGGGGAAGATCTCCAAAGCCCATTTTTAGCACAGGGAAAAGAAGTATTTAGCCAATCTCAGGTTTTAACTTGACAGCAGTTCGGGTAGTCGGCTTTAAAGAAGAATCAGGGCTGCAGAAACTCATCAGGGGAAAGATATCTCAGAGCTCTTTTAATGACAATTCAATGAGTGGACAACCAAGCAAAGCTTCATGAGAGTCAGTGATTTTCTACAGTTGCAATTCTCCACCAATAAACCCGAGCATTCAAAGGTTGGAAACAACTTGGAAACGTTGGGAACAACTTGGGCAAAACGGACTTTGAGCAGCCACCTCCTTGGGATGGAGAAAATTTGGAGCACTTTGTGCTCAGGGGAGTTTTCCTTTCTGTAATTCAGTACTAAAACATGAAGCAGGATGAAAACAAAGCTCTGAGTCCACACACAGCCACTTTCTGTGCTCTCCAGCAAAGCCACGACACCACATTCGCCGTGGGGACGCAGGAACTTCCAGGTATCAATTAAATATTGATTACAAGTAAATCCCAATAATTAGGCTGAAATCTGAACACCCGTGTACATCCCTCTGTAATTCATCACGAAGGGAATTTCAGAAGGTTCCACGGGAGGCTCTGGGTGTTGTTTTATTTCTGCTTTTATTAGCTAATTCAGAAAATCCAGTAATGGGCAACGAGTCTCGCAGCCATTCAAGGGAGTGAAGAGATTTATCAGCCCAGCTTGTCACACAACAAACAGGATTCCGAGCAGGTATAAAGGAGGGTGATGAAAGACACACAGAGGGAGGGGAAGAACCAGCAGCAGCTTTATTTCCATGTCAGAATGCTAATGATATGCAAATAATCCCCCATCTTAATGAAGGCTTCAGATGAACGCCAGGCTGGGGAGGGAGATGGGCAGTGGGAGGGGGAACACGGGGGCTGAGCTGCTTCAAAGCTCTTCTGAAGCCACGAGGTTGCAACTGCTGGCACCACTGGGCATCCCCCCCAGCCCTAATTGCCTCAAAGGATGCTGGCAGGTCCACAGAGGACACCTGAGGTCTCCCAGCTCCTTCCACCCAGCAGAGTGACAACCAAGGCAAAGCCACCGTGAGACTGTGCCTGGATCCACAGGGGCCTGCAGGGATCTCCACCTGGCCCCTGGGCACAGCTCTCCAGGGGCACATCCTGAAGGCTCAAACCTCCAGTGGGCTGGGAGTTGCTCTCCTCAATGCTTCTGGTGGCTTTGCAACTTTGCATTTGGAAGTTTATCCCAAATTTCTGTCATTATTACAGGAGTGAGCCCTGTTGTCCTTCAACAAACTCTTAACTGACTTTTTTTCTCCCCCTTTTCAGCAGGTATTGTCTCCCCCAGGAGAAGGGGAATGGGCTCAGAAGCAGCTGATGGCAGCTATGGCAGCACTAGAGCCACCATACTCCAATTAGTATCTCCTCAGACATCTTCTGGGCACTCAAATATTTAAGACTTCAGACTTGCACCTCCCTCACAGAGCAAAACCACCCCCCTCTGCAGCATCCCTGCCCATGTTCTCACTTGAAACCCACTTTTCTCA
>NW_008628973.1:8994-10367 GCF_000691845.1 Merops nubicus
AGGCCTCCCTTCCATTCAGCCTCCCACACTCCCATGTCCTCTCCAATTTCCAGTCCATCTTCCCCTTCAACAAACTAAGCATGGACCTTTGGGATGCCTCCTCCCTCTGCTCTCTAACACCCAACTCCAGGGTCAGGACCAACGTCCATTATTAGACGTGCTCATGGACATGACCTTGTGTCCTCCTTACAGCTGAGACCCTTCCTACACATCTTCAAGAGTTCTCCAAGAGAACATCTCCCCCTTTGCCTTCAGTCTTCACACCTATCCATGAAGTGGTCCAAAGGTCCTCACCCTTTTTACCCACCTTTAGCACTGCCAAGTCCTTTCTGAGTGTATCAGAAGCATTAACTTTCAGAAGCATGGTTTTCTCTCAGACCTCCAAGATTCCCAAGGCACTTCAGGAGCAGCAGACCACCACTGCTCAGCTCCAGCTGGATGGTGGCCTCTGCACCCGCCAGCGAGGCCAGTGCTCAGCTTGAATCCTTCAGCAAGGGGCTTTTGCTCCCACCTCCTCCCAAAATGCAGCTTTCTTATAATCAGACCTGACAACGTTACAAAAATGCCTTAATCCCAGGATTTAAAAATACAGAAGGAGACGTGGGGGCAGTGCTGGTTTTCACTTGATGATTTTCATCCTTTCAGGCTCACTCTCCAGTTGTTTTTTTTTTTTGCAGCTGGAGCCAGGAGCTCACAGCTCCATTTCTGAAGTATAAACACAAGGGTTTTTCCTCAGGTCACCCCCAGGTTTTGGCACCTGAAGCTCTAAATGGAAGAACAAACTCTCCCAAGGAATAATATTCACAGTTAGTAGCTCCAGCGTCCTGTAAAGGTGCTGAATCAGCAGTTCCACCCTCCAGGACAGTCACTGGCACTGTTTTTTCTCCCCTTGGTCAAGGGAGGGCATGATGAGGACAGATGATTGCCAAGGTTGCTACGTGGGTATCCCCTTTTGCCAATCATGGAATGGTTTGGGTTGGAAGAGACTGTAAAGATCCTCCAGCTCCAACCCCCCTGCCATGGGCAGGGACCCCTCCATGGGCAGGGACACCTCCCACTAGAGCAGGATGCACAAGGCCCCATCCAACCTGGGCTTCAACACATCCAGGGATGGAGCAAAATCCCAATACACACCTATTTTGATGCCTCTATACATTTACATACTATTTATATATATTTATAGTTATATTTATTTACAAATATAGGTATTCATCTGTATCTAGTTCATTTATCTCTATCACCCATCTCCTGGGAGTATTAAGAGTGTGACCAGCAGGTCAAGGGAGGTTTCTCCTCCCCCTCTATTCTGGTGTATTATAATACTCTGGAGTACTGGGTCCAGTTCTGGGCTCCCCAGTTCCCGGGAGACAAGG